>NW_007579277.1:8139-48737 GCF_000690725.1 Stegastes partitus
TCTTGTGGTTGTTTTCTAGGGAGATTGGCACCATCATGTACTCACTGGGTTGCTTCCCCTCTCAGGCAGACCTACATGACTTCATAGCAGAGGTCAGAGCACTGTCTATTCATATTGTGGTCTTATTTGGATGAATAAATCAACCAGTCCTTCCTCAGATGCGCGATTATTTAAAACAAAGTATTATAGGTTTAGGTCAGTACAGCATCTACTAAACCTTCAAATAAATATTTTTAAAATTCTGTTTAATTTGCTGAACACAAATGAAGAGTTACAGTCAGTATTTAATGTACAGAGAAAGGTGTTGCTGACATGAGAAGCATCAGTTTTGTTAGAACATTCAGAGCCTGTTCAAGAATTGAAACCCAGCAGCTTTGTTCTGTTCATTCAGGTGGAAGAGGACCACTCAGGATTTATCCATTTGGACAGGTTCCTCCCAGCCATGACCAAAGTGCTGTTGGAGCACAAGTAAGATAACGCTCCAGTCTCCAGTGTATCCTCATGACTAATGCCAGTCACATTCTTTAGTATATGTAAGTGAAGGCAAATCACGAAGCAAACAGGCAAGCAAGTGGTTTATTATACAGCTTAATGTTCTACTACAGAGGGAGCAAATGAGCCGTCATTGGTATAAAATTTTCAGGTATATTTTGTATGTACTGAGTAATGAGGTAGTTGCTGTAATATTTCACAGGATGGATAGAAAATACCAAATGTCTGACTTTATAAAAATACTCTACGTCACTTTCTTTTCAATATGTGCTTTTTTTTGTGCTGAAAGCTGCTAAAAGAGATCTACGTTTATACTCTATAATGAAGAGTTTTGCCCTCATGTTTTCCACCTCTGACAAAATTTCAAAACCACTGAAAACCTTCAGAACCTCTTAGTGAAACAGAGTAAAGTACAGTCTGACGTTGGTTTAGAAATTGCTAATAAAATCTGTTAATTCCATCATGTTCTGCTTCGTGACTGGTGTAAAATAATTTGTACTTCCATCTTGTCTCTCTGTCAGGTTTCCTCCCATCCCTAAGGAGCATCTGTTTCAGGCCTTCGAGGTGAGAACGGTCATCATGTTGTCCAGTGTTGCAGTTTATGAGCTGCAATCAGGTCGCTTAAGAGCCTTTTATCTGGTAACTGTAGGTCTCACTTTTCAGCACAAGCAGCAACACGGTATCTAAATGAAGTAGCCTCTGAGAGCACTGTGCTGTCAGCAGAGAGATACTAACAACAAAGTGTTGGTTATTTGGATTCGTTAAGACATAAAGGTACTAATGCTGTATTCCCAGGTTCTAGACAAAGACAGTAAAGGATACCTGGAGCCTGAGGAGCTGACAAAGTATATGACACAAGAAGGTAAAGCTTTTGTGTGGTGAGAAGCATATTATCCCACAGATATATTATTTATGTCTGACCTCATCCTATTATGTAGGAAGTGTTCCTTTAAACTTCCGCTGTGTTGTGTTTGTGAATGGTTGTCTTTAATTCAGGAGAGCCCTTCAGTCAGGAGGAGATGGATGAGATGCTGACAGCATTCTCTGACCAAGAGACGAACGTTATCTATTACAAAGACATCGTCAGCCAGCTGACCATTGACCCTGGAAATTGATAAGCAGAGTTGCAGAGCTGTTGAGAAACATTACAAACACATAGTTTGTGTGTGTTTGTTGTTGATATCTACACGTTTTTATAACAGACTAGTATTTGTGCCATGGTATAATAAATACATGTATATTTCTGTCAATGAAGACTAACTTTGTGCTTCCGGAATCCTCCCTGAATCCAGATCAATATTTTTTGTTCACATGGGCAGATTTGACAAGAAGTGTCAGTGGAGCACCAGTTTCTGACTATATCATTTCTATTATTTTGGTTTTACATACACTAGATGTTTACATACCTGTTTCTCCTGGATTGCACAAATTAGAGCGTGCATGTACAATAAAAATTGTAGCTCATTTAAACAACATTGGTTATGGTTTTGCCCTTGAATGGAGTTAACAGTAACATAAAGCAGACTGCTGGTGTGCACTGTTAAAACGCTTGGCCGAGGTAATCTAGAGGTGCTGAAATGTGCTTGTGTTTTTTTGAGAAGGAAAAGCTGTATTTAAGAGGGAGAGCTTGCTGCCGTCCCAAACCCAGAACGTGGGCTCAAAATAGAGGCAACATGCTGGGTCCTAAAATAGCCCAGGCTCCTTACAATCTCTGCAGTGGACTCACAGTACGTGGAATTTTAAAGGCTTGTTTTACAGTGCAAAGATGCCGTGCAGCAGTAATATAAGAAGGGCTTTATGAAATCTGAAACTGTCTAAAGCCTCCTTGAGCTGCAGATGGAAGCACGCCGCTGTAAAACCCGACAGAGACGATCAAAATAAAACTTTCCTTCTGTTTAAAATTTGGCCCACTGGTGGCATCAGCAGGTGCAGCCAATAGAAAAATAAAGACTAGTAACAAGATAAAAGACCAGGATCATTACTTATATGAATATATATAATACCAAATGAAATGAAATGTTAAATGTTGGCAGTGGGAAGAAAGATAACAACCCTCATCATGGTGAATAATGCTGTGACAAAGAAGCTGTGATGTGACATCCCATAGTATTTGTCATTAGTATGTAGCTCAGCAGACTGCAGTTTGCAGAATATCAAGAAAAACAACTAAATGCCCTCTTGCCTGAAGTATTTGACGAGTTCATCTGCAAAAACAGATAAAGCCATCTTCACAAACCTTCAGAAAACCCACTACCCGTCTCTCCCTGAGACAATATCAATCAAACTGAAGTCATCTGTTTTTGTCATGTAATTTCTACTGAGTCAAACCCACTCAACTTCACTTTGATTGATATTAACTCAAACAACAACAAAAGTTTTCTGAAAATCTACAAAAATTGAGTTATCTGTTGTTGCAAATGAACTCTTCACTTGCTTTAAAAATGTACTTTGCAGCCAAAATGATCATGAACGCTTTCAATTAATGAGCCCCCCCTTATAATAAAAAACAAAGCAATGATTGCATAATCAGCATAGCATTTTATCTCAGGTGATTCTGCATTGAATAGTCAACATGCATGAAAACAGTTAAACACAACTTTGGGACATGGGTGATGTGACTTATCTAGAGCTTAGATAAGCACAGTGGTGGCAAACACAAGCAGTTCCTTATGAGCATGAAGGCATGCTATGATTTCAGTTCACAGTAAAAACATAACCCGTTACTCCTGGCTCCCGATCACCGTTTACGACAATGACATCAGGAAAAACAAAAAAAAACACTTCTAGTGATAGAAAAAAGTCTGTATTAAACAATTCCTTTTCACTAAACACAAAAGTAAAAACAGAATAAGGCTCATTTACCTTCAGCGTTCCCCAAACAACAGCATCAAACCCACTCAGTTCTGACACACAGAGAAAAGACTTAAAGGGATTTCTTCCACCTTTACGTTCATCTTTTTCTCTTGGCTTCATACTTTGTAACATCATGAAAACGTTCCTTGTTAAAAGTGGGCTTTGCTCTTTGACAAGCGCGTTTTAGAAAACTAAGAAACAAATAACAATTTGTCTTAGAAAAATAGTCAGCTTGCATGTTGCAGTGGACTTGTCCGACATGTTGAAACGTGTGATTCTGAAGAGAGAAAATAACTTCACCTGGTCTGTGTTGGAATGTTTGATTTGTACATAGTGAGAAAAGAGAAGAGATGGCATCGTTCCCAGTTAGTCCAGTTGCATCAGTAAATACAATGTAAGTGAAGTCAACCCTAAAAGGTGTGATGATGGTCATGTAGAGTCAAGGCCCTACTTTCACCTATAGATCATCAAATTAAGAAAAAAGAAAGTGTGGTGGTGAAAAGTGAGAGGGCAACAGGAAGCAACACGCCATGTTGGATCATTCTTGTAGTCGAACAACGTAAATATGGACAAAATCATTTGTGAGTGGTCCACTATTCCACAGATTAATGGGATTCATGGCGTGTAACACATCATGGCTTCAAGTAAATAATACCATGTCCTGTTAAAAAAAATAATAAAGATGAGATTGTTTTGTTCCACTGTATTCAGCCACATCATGTAAGAATGTGAGGCTCATTCTCTCTGCAGCTCTGTTGTCTGGGCAGTCCACACTGGCTATTTGGTCCTCAAACAGAGCCATAAACCGAGACAAGATAAAGAGAAGAAGAAATGTGACAGATAAAATTATGAGGAAACAGAACAGAGATGGGAGCTAGAAAAAGAGAAAGGAAACAAAGAGAGAAACAGAGGTAGAGAGGAAAAGTTTGACATCATATCCAGCTACCACCAGTGGTCTCTTTAACATCATTTTTTTGCATAATTGCACTGCAACTGAACCACAGAGGAATGACAATCCAAACACAAACACACCCAAACCACTAAGCACACTTTTCACATATACTGGGAAGAACAGGAGCTCTCTACTGTAAATCTTTCCGTGACTTAAAGAATGAGATAGAAGAGGAAAGAGGCAGGACAGTCTTTCATTAAAATGGTTCAGATGTGGCACATTTTCAGCGTAAGGTTGGTTTGCTCAAAGGCAGGTGAGGTCAAAGGCTTGGGAATGCAGATTTCAAGTAGGTGACGACACCTAATGAATGTGCTGCCACGAAACAGAAGACTCAGCTGTTTCTGAATCTTTTGTATACATTTGCTGCATAGCGGAGTCCCGGGTTGAACTGATACAAACAGATCTTGTTCTACAGTAGGCCATGACAAAGGCTACCCAAAAACAACCTGGGGTCTGTGTTGAACTTTACCCAAACCTCATCCCTCCTTATCTCATCCTGAGTAAAGGTCAAGCCTAGGAAGGCCTTGGAAGGCCTTGTAAGGCCTTGGAGAAACAAAGAAAAGCCGCCATTAAAATTCATAGAGTCAGATGATGGACTACAGTGACCTGCAAACATGTTGCTCCTGTGGAATCTAAGTGGGACACAGCAGGACGGTGTTTGCTGTATGGTTTGGTTCTGAAAATCAAATCAACTGGTTGCAACTGTGCTCAGGCCAAGACAGCGTAAATACTAAATATTAAATGTACACAATGTGAAAGCAAGAGGGATTAAAGCAGTGACAGTGCCCTCACCCGGTGTAAACACACATACACCTAACTGAGAATCAAATGCAGAAAAACTCCCCCATATTTGTAAAAGATTAGCTTTTGAACTTACTGGTTTTTCATTGTATCTTCCTAAAAAAAAAATTAGTTTTTGTATAATCACAATGTGATGTCCTGACCTGATTAAAAACCACTGCACTCCATCATGTGACTCTCATGAGATCTGTTTACCTTGTCGTCCACCTGGGCCAATAGCTGCAAAGGTGATAGCATTAGCTTGATACCTGCGTCGGTACCTGACAGCTAGTGTGCATCACACTGAGATCAAGTTTCCAGAGTCACAACATTTGCCAACATCTAGTTAGCACTACACAAACATAGACCACGTAATGTCCTTCACTAGATCTGCAGCACCAGACCAGCAGCTGAGATGTTGTCTCCTCCTCCTGCAGTTTGGTAAACCTCAGTGCATACCAGCACTGGTGCCACACAGATCTCATAGTCATCCTCATCCCAGCAGCTGACTGGCCTACTCTCCTGCAGAGGGATACGCTGGCTTCCCTCCCGCCGGCTAACAGAGAAAGAGTCATCCATGATGAGCCTGGCCTTATTGGGGTCAATGTCATTGGAGCCACAGACGTGGCGGTTCGCTGTGAGGGAGGCCTTGGCAGTGGCTGACATGGTGTTCTTCCACTGGGAGCCACGAGTCACAATCATGGCCTGAAAGGCCAGCGTGTGGACGTGGAGTCGGGTCAGCGGCTTATTCATACCACTGTTTGTGTCACTCTCTGCACTGTCATCCTTGTAGCGCTGATTCAAAATGCGATAGACCTCCCTCATCTGGTCGAGGACGGTAGCTACACGAGGGTTTGGGTCTGACAGCACTGTGATGTTGGAGCCTTTGAGCAGGCTGAGCAGGTTGGGGAGTTCCTGCTCATTCATCCCTAATGAGTCCGCCTGGAAGAGCGGAATTAAAAAAGAATCACTGAACTGCAATTAACTGAACTGTGTATCCATGAAAAAAAGAAAAGAAAAGAAAAAAGAACCAGTTAATGACATATTCTCTCATTGTAATTAAAATGGCCAGTGCTGCATGCTCTGATTAAACAAAAACACCAAAAAAATAAATAATTTGGATCTTTAAAATTAGCTCTGTGTTGGTACACAGCATACTCCCGTAAGCACATCTGTGTTAACTCACTGGTATTTTTGCTAAACTGAGTGAAATAAAATCACTATAACAGCCCAACGATACTTAATAAATATCAATAATCATTATTAATACAGTTAGAAAATTACAACTGCCTTGTTACATAAGAAATTAAGAGTTCTGATTATGGGACATAGTTATGACCTACGAATTATTTAGTTTGAAGTAGATGTCTGAGTGCCCACAACACTGTCCTACATTTAAAATGGGACTGTATGTGAGAAGGAAAAAGGAACGCTTCATCCATTTTTTTGCATATCAGCATATGAAAACAAAACTATGCAAACACTGGAAGGCAAATATATTTCCTGCTGAGTCATGCGGTTTGTTTACAAATGAATTCAACAAATTTACTTACGGAAATCTAATTTCAAACTACCTTGTATTACCAGTGCCTTTAGACTGGACTGCCTCGCCCTGTTTTTATCCTTGGATTTAGTTTTGTACCTGTGTGTTTGACTGTTCTCTCTCTGTGTAAATATGTGTGTGGATTAACTGAGTTGTTCTGTCATACATACATGGGGAATGACATAGTGAAGAAGGTCTTCCATTATAGTCTCTTCTACAAAACTGGCCATCTCAAAGTGGATGCCAATCTGCGGAGATGAGGACGTCAAAAGCTCTGCCAGGCGTGACAGGAGAGCTTCTCGTTCACCTGGAACGATGAATGAAGAACTCGTGAGATTAGAGAAAAAATGTTAGACTAAAGGCCGTCAGACAGGAGTGACAGGAGTGAAGGAAACAAAGAAAAAAAACAACAACATCAAGTGACGTGGGAGTGAGTACAGGGTGGAGATTAAATAAACAGAGCACAGCAGGAAAAATATTACAGCAGGACGGTTGTTAATGAAGAGAAAAGGCACAAAAATAAAAGGTAAAGAGGGACAGAGGGTTGAAAAGCAGGGACAGATAACGAGGAGAGATGAGGAGGAAGAAAGGGGCAATAACAAAGGGACTGTCACATGAAATAAAACACAGCTGATTTGCTGTCCAAACAGTCTGGGTCAGAGCGGGTTGGTAGTTATGACCTGCCTGTGATACTGTGGGACACTTCAACAGCCTTCGTTAATATATTAAATGAGGCCAAAGTCCAGCCAAATTCAAGAGCTCAGTGTTTTGCGCTTGAATAACTAACTAGTAATGATCAGATGTCACTATTGACATTCCACCTCCATGAGCTAGAAACCACTAATGCAGTAAGTCAGCATAATTATCTTATCAAGATAAAAGTAGTAGTAGCCAACAGTAAATAATCACATCAGCACAATCCTGCCCTACAGGTGATACTGGAGGGAACAATGCTAATCTCAAACTCTTTTTTTATCTCACAGTTTACTAAAAACACTCAAGGTACCACAGAGGTACCAGGTGATTGCTTCAGGGCAAAATTTGAACAGATCTCCGTTAATGTTTCATTACTATAATTCATTAAAGCTTAGTTTACATCACATCAGTTCCCCATGATGTCTCAGCGGTTCCCAGTTGGGTTGAAAAACTGTGAATGCTCAGCACTATCCCAGTTCACTATCGTTGCATGGGCCACGTCAGCAACAGATAAAACACACTTAACCTTTATTTTTTTTTACCTGACTGGAAGGGGAAGTTGTCCATCATTTGCAGCCCACCCACCACCAGCAGATCTGGTCTGAAGTTTTCCAGCTTCTCAGCAAACTCCTCCATGGAGGACAGGTAGGGGTTGTGGTCATCACTGTGAATGATATATCTACAAACAGAAAAACAAATGTAAATACCTTCTGAGTCCTAAACACACACACACTGAGTACAGCTTTCATGAAATCCAGCCTTCTGTGCACGGTGGAGGAATGTATCTCAGGCTTAATACACTTCATTTTGCACGATCCTCCAAGATTCTCAAAATGTCTTTTGATATAATCTAGCTTACAAATACACACCTGTTGGCTCTACGTGAGGTATAGTGGCCCCAGCTCGCACCAGACGGATACTCCAGGATCAGATGAATGTCTGGCTCTTCTACTACATCACCTGCCACTGGGTACACAGAGGCAGGTGAGGGAGAGTTAATGGAGGTCAAATGACAGAGGAACAAAGAAATAATAAAAAGAAGAGGAGGGAGCGAAAAAGGAGCAGCAGGGACTAATTCAGGGATGCAGGATGACGATTATGTTTCAAAAAAAGGTGAAAAGATTCTTTAAAATAAGGAGTGTGTGTTTGTGTGGGTTTACCTGTAATGTGCTGGGACAGGACATCAGTAAAATCCGGGCTGAAACTTCCCCCTAGCAACACATCACATCCCTCGGTTGCCATGCGGCCGGCCATTACCGGAGCGTTGCCGCCTACTGACCATCTGTTTCCAGGTAAGTCACGGGCCCCCTCGACCAGCTCGCTGAAGAGGGTGTCGTTTAGCATAAAACGTCTGCAAGAAGACGAAAGGGAAATGATGAAACAACGCTACAACGGAACGCAGTTACAACATTCGCTCTTTTTTCCAGTCCTACTGGGGTTTAATTACTTTTATGCAAGTAAGCCTATAGTGGGGGAACTTATGTTTGTCTCTACTGGCAGTGAGAGAAACCAAACAAACACTGTTGATACATACTTCAGACATATACCTCGCTGTCCATCTTTCCGTTTAGACTCTAATCCTTTCCCTGAACACCAAGTTTCTGTTATTTGGAGCATCAGAAATGTTTCTTGGATGCTTCCTACGTTCCCAGGACATTAAATGCATTGCTACCGGTGCACCAAAAACACTAGTTCAAAAGCTTCTGTATACTGCAAAATACACAGAGATTTACCTGGAATCTCTGAGCTCAGTGAGCTGTGTGTAAACTTGTTTGACAAGGGCTTGAATGGCACTGAGGTTCATCTACATGTAAATGTCCAGCACTGGAGCTTACACATGGCACTATGTTTGAAATGTGCACTATAAAGGACACCTGGCTTTGCCCCTCCTTAAACACTGAGACTGTAAGCGAGAGCCTTGTTCAGCTGGTCTGTTAGCGGATATTCATGTGTGCAACTGAAGCTACTGTGAACTGTGAGCTGCTGCTACTGTAATAGTTTGTCTTCAAGTAACAACACCAGACTTGTTTTATGCCACAAAGCTGCACAGAAAACTGAAATACTGATGAGCTTGTTCACAAAATGCACATTAAGTTATTGAGACAAACAGAATTTAAGTGAAACAACAATAAAAATTATAAACATATACATATACAGTAAAGCAGTGGTTCTCAAACTGGGGGTCACAAGATAATTTCAGGGGGTCGCCAGATCATTGTCAAAAAAAATAAATGTAAAAAAAGCCTACATTTATCAAATAAATGTGTATTAGGGCTGTCAGAATTAAAAGTGTGTACTTCTTCCCACTCCTTTTTTGAACTTGATAATATTCTGATTTGATTATGCGATATTATTATTCTCTTTTTCTCTTTTTTAGTCTCTTTTTAAAATTATTTTCTTTTGTTTTTATATTCTTTCTCCCTTTCATTTGTTCAAAATAAATTCAATTCATTCATTATTTCATTCATTCAAAAGAAAATTAACGTGTTAATGTAAAGAGATTATTCTGTGGAATTAACAAATGAATTTTTAACACATTAATGCATAAACAACAAAGTTATTACTCATGATGTATTAAAAATTCTCATTGGGGGGTCGCAAACACAAACTTATGTTATCTTGGGGGTCATGGCTCAAAAAGTTTGAGACCCACTGCACTAAAGAGTAGTTGGAGAAAGAAGAGGAGAGTCAGTCAGACAAGAGGAAGCAGCAGAAAGATGGTTTTCTGGCTGTGCTCTGGAGATATAAGCCATGTGTGGCAGAACTTGTTCAGAGTTTCTGGCACAACCAGTTCATATTGGCATTGTTCTGAGGAAATCTGAAATATTTCTGACTCTGTTGTCCTGTTATTCTGATTGCTAAGGTGGAGCCATGACACAGCATTATCTGGTCTTTGTAGATATGTTGCATCATGTCTTCTGTTCTTTCTCATATCATCTACTGTTTCTTTGTTTTGGTTTATATCTTTGGAATTATGATCCCAGACATGAAATCATTATCTGGAGGGCATCAAGGGTCAACAATCTGAAATTCTGCAGAACCAAACAGGCTATAAAGGGCAAGAGAAATAAGCGTGAATGCTGAAAAAGTTCCCTGTCCCTGATGAATTTGTAAGCTTGTTGCCTTTAGGTGTTTGTTCCAGACAATGAACAAGGGCTAACTGGCGCCAGAACAGGAGCAGTCGACTGAGGACAGAGGGGAGATAAGTTCAGCTGCATAAATACAAAGCTCTTATAAAATGTCTTGTCACTCGCTATCTGGGAAAAACCAGCAGCAGCAAATACGGATTAGCACTAAAAAAAAAAGCAAGCATCTTAAAAAGCATTTACAGAGACAGCTGAACAGAGCAAATGTAGAATTCTACGTATTTGTATGTGTGTACATCTTATTAATAGCTAGTGTGTGGATAAAGCATGTGAGTCGAGAGCATAGTACCCTGAGGAGTGCCACAAAGAAATAATTTTGAATTTGTTCTTGACTGATCTCAGCCCTCACAAAACGGTATGTTCTGGCCTTTCCTCCTCTCTTCCATCCAAGTACACACACTCACAGCAGGCACTATAGTCAGCAATGTTTGCAGGAGCACTGGGTTATGTGGATATGTAGTAGCAGTAATGTACATTTAGGATTCACTCCCCGACTTTTAAACGGGTTGCTCTTCACACACGTATCACTTACTCTGCGGCAGCTCCCGGTGCAAAGAAGTAGGCAAAGCTCTGCGCCAGCTGCTCGGCATTTTCTAAGTAGTCATGATGCAGGGGCTGGTCTGTGGGAGGGAGGCCTATCTTTTTAAGCAACGACACACCGTCCACTATCAGGTCAACACAACCACCGAAACCTGTGAATGGAGGGAAAGTGGCAGCAAGAAAAACATAAGAAGATGTTATTGTGGGGAGGGGATGGGAACAAACAAACAAGAAAAAACACCACTAAATATAGCACCATCAAGATAAAGAGATGACATTAAAGACAAAAGGGACAGAGAGAATCACACATTTTCTTTTAGACACTGTAAATTGAACAGCACAAATAAAGCAGCTGCTGTCTGCCACCGTGGATGAAACGTGTTGTCACAGCTTCAGCTGCTGGATCGAACATGAGTCTCATCAACACGTAGCTCCAAGCCACACACACTCCCTGTCAAGTCAGAACAAAGGCAGACATGCTGGAATACACCACCAGATGACGTATACACGCAGGCGACATGTTAGGAGAAGCCTAAAGTCAAATAGTGTCAGTAGATTTCACATTTGAAGAAGGTTCTGAACTTTTGACTTTGGCAGCTTGACTCGCCGTGTCTCCAGTTGCTTTATACTGACTATTAGACAGTATGTATACTATACATTGCTTTTTTATCTGCTTTTTATTCCCCTTGTTTGTTTCTGTTTGCATCTTGTACCCTGTAAAGCGACTATCTAGAAAAGCGCTATATAAAATAAATGTATTATTATTATTATTTAAACAAAAAGTTAAATGTGTCGTCATGTGTTCACCGTGCGTGGTGCATTTTTATGCTGCTTTTGGCCAAATGTTAACAAGCCAGAAATTGATATGGTATTCTAATAGTTTTTAATTATGTGAAGTAACCAATAGGAATTCATGCACCTACTTCTAGATAATTAGCAATAATTACAACACACAGGTTGGACTGTGTGGCTGGGCCTGTTGGGTAAAGGTTCAACAGATAACAGGATTTCTTTTTTTAGTATGTTTGTGTCATGGTCCAAAAAGACAAGGTTTTAGGATTTGATCATGACAGAAAACACATTGCACGGCTGTCAAAGCACCTGAGCTAAAAACCACAGGGGCTTGAAAACTTTTTTTTTTACTGTGGCAACAGTGAGAGGTGCATCCTATTCAGCCTCCCTTACTATTTAAACAACTTCTATCATTTTTCCTGCACACCTTGGCTACAGTCTTGGGTATTAGGTCACATGTATTATGCAAATATTGATCCCATCTTGCTTGTATTTCCATGCACCTGTCTTTGCCCCCCTCCAGTTCAAACATAGCAGGCCTGGACTGAGGGGCCCCACAGACATGACAGCCAAGATGAGCCTGTGTCCAGCTGGTTTATGGAGGATCTATGCTGAGGACAAACTGTTCCAGCTACTGATCAGTACTGGTGACTGTGCAGATCATTCACAGTTGCCCCCTTGAACCTGCCCCTCTGCCCCTTCCTCACACTCACTCCTCCATATTGGGCTTCAGCACACATTAGCTCAGATGCTTCATCTTGCTCAGTCATTTGCAGGCAAACGAGTGACAGTTTATTTATTATCTGTGCAGCTACAGTTATTGTCAGTTGACTAGATATCATCTTCTCAGCATTTTTTTTTTTTGATAATTTATAATTTTCCAAAGACCACTAAGTTTGTTTGCGGTTAACACACCGACACAAAAATTAGCCAAATTCCATTTAAAATATAAAGAGTTAGCGATTAACTTTTTATTTTGCAATGTTTTTGTAGCTTATGGGAGCAACAATCAAAGTTAGTGTTGTTAATAATAGTCTGGAGCAGCTGACTGTCTTCGGTTCCAGCTGTTCTGGATGCCATTCGTATCAGACCGGATCGATTATTGACCCAGAACCTCCACAAGCCCCCAACATTAGCTAACGTTAGCTAGCTCTCACGTACCAACCGCCACTCTCGGTCTGGCGACGTTATTCATCCCGACCTTCCGCTCAGCCCGGAGCAGCGAGGACAGGACGGTGTCCAGCCGGTCGTCCAGCACCATATTCTGGGGTGACCGGAACCAGAGCGCCAACAGAACCACAAGTAAGGACACAATAGAGCCATATTTCATTAGCGTGCCTCCCCCCTCCATCGCTCGCTCTCGGTAATGAACTGGCTCGCTCAGCCGCTCCACACTGAAGAGCGCTGCCCTGCGCTGTGTGTTTGTTTTGGGAGGCGGCGTACACCGGCTGTACCTTAACTGGGCGGATTCTAAATGGTATCCTGGATTTTAGCGATCAATTACAAAAATACTAAAGTTCTTTTCCAGTGTCTGTGAACAAAAATGTATTAACTATATTTATAATTTAACACTCTTTTACAGATTTAAGTTGTATGGGCCACTGTTGTCCAAATTGGAAAATGAGCAGACAGACGCCGGTGTCAAAAACGAGCAGTTACTAGTCTACTATGAAGGGGAGGGGCGGTGTTTGTTTTTGCTGACAACAAGGCGGAAAAGGCAAATGTTCAAGCGCTTACCCTGATCTGCTTACACAGTTTCACCTTAAGAGGGATTTTGTTTTTTAGAGCTTTGACTTTCATTATCAGTTCACACAGATCTCACATGTTACAGAAAATATGTTGTCTTTTTTAACCTTATTCTGTTAGTGTTTTAAATGCAGCACAGACCTACAATGTTTACAACATGAGAAAAAAAGAGTTCCTGTTCCATTCATCTAACCACAATTTCTTGGTAAATCAATCCCATGAGGCTTGAGAGCAGTTAGTAAATGTTAGAGATTGAGTAACAACACCACAGGAGGAATCAGATTCATTAAATAAAACAAAACAATGTGCCAATATTATGATTAATACAAATACATCTAATTTCCAACTATCTATATATAAAAAAAGGTTAGTTTCTTATCTTGTTCTACAATGTAATACCACTAACAGGCATCATTTACAGACAGCACATCTGTTTTGTTCTGGAGCAGCAGTGGTTGTATCTCAGAAATACATAGCAATCAATACAAATGCTGGCATCATTGTAAATTAGAAACATTTAAACAAACACATATCATCGGCTCAGCTATTCCGAATCTTAAAATTACATTTAAATCCAATTGTATTGTGCATTGCTTTAAGATTTTACACAGGTGCAAAGAAAAACAAATGATGACACGGACAAATTCAATCACTTCTACAACAGAGAGACAAAACATTCAATGCACAGGCGTGTGTTAAACACTATCATTGTGTGTAAGCTTCAGTCTAACCTCTTCTTAAGAGGTGGAAGAACAAGACCCCTCAGTCGCTCTTTGACAGAGACAAACCATCAGTTCAACAATGGAGATCTGTGTTCAGGGACATTTGGTTTGATGTTTGTTGGAGTACAGTTTAGATTGAATAAATTTCAATTCAAATAAAAATGTGTCAAATTCAGTTAGTGGTTGCACACATGTCTGCTCATGAGCATGCCGTTAACAAAGCCTTCAAGAAAACCAAGTTACCACCACCAGGCTAGAACCAGATTTTTTTTTTTACAATAAATTGTCAGTGAATATTTTATTGTAGAAAAGGTTTGTTAAGGTGGAACATGCCAAAGCTGGAAGGAGGCTGTTGTTGTTCCAAAACCAGGAGAAAAAAAATGTTCAAATCCAGGGAACAATAGATCATGGGAGTCCCTTTAGGAGAATAGGAAACACCACGGATCCGGCCTTATGTTAGGAACATGAACTAAGAAAAGCTCAAATAAACAGAGAAAGTGTAGTTAGATGTTTTTGTATCGAGAATGATATATGGTAAAGGCAGGAAGGGTTATGAATTAAACTTTGTAACTTAGCCATTAAAAACTTGATGTACAGGTGGATTAGGACCTCTACTGGAGAGACTAAAAGGGAAAAAAAACTACTTAAGGAAATGTGTTAATGATATTGGAACCCCTCAAGGAACTTGAGAAGTTGCTGGAGGGTTTATACATGCCTCATGGCCTGGGAACATGGAGGAGTTGCAAAAGCGGGAGGAGGAATTTGACATCATGTTCTGATCTGAACTTCTGCTTTTAAAATGTTGACTTTTACAGCTGACTGGACACGTTGAGGTCACAAACAAAATGAGCAGATGTGCAGCTATGAATATATGAAGTTATGCCTCATTGAAGTGTGCTGCTGATGTGTTTTTTTTTTACCTATGTTATTTGATCTGATTGGAATTTGTGTGTGTGTGTGTGTGTGTGTGTGTATTAGTGGTGGGACTTTTAAAAAAAATTAGAGGCTTTGTAATTAATTAATTAATCGCGATAAATCGTATTTTTGATCAAACAGCAATATTTGACACAATAAGCAAAGTTTTTCAATTCAAATAAATGTTGGTTGATGACTAAATTAATGAACAGACATATAAATGAATTTCTTTGGGCTTGAAGGTCTAAAACGTTTGAACATTAATGGTTACTTCAAATACCACCATATCAATCAATCAATCAATCAATCAATCAATCAATCAAATTTTATTTATATAGCACTTTTCATGTGCAACAACAGCAATGGCAAAGTGCTTTATAACATTTAAAAACAATCTCCTCAAACTCAAAGAACCTACTAGGGCAGTGCTTCTCAAATAGTGGGGCGCGCCCCCCTGGGAGGACGCAGTGCGATGCCGGGGGGGGGGGGGGGGCGTCTGACCCCGGGGCAGTGTTAATTTTGTCAATGAAAACTTAAACGAAAACTTTATGTTGACGACCCTTTTTCCGTGGCTAATTTGTGACGACAATGTAAATTTCTGAAGTACTGACAACAAAAACTAAAACGAAATCTCTGTTCATGATCAATTGACGAGTAAAGACGTGACGAAACAGACGCGATCACAGTTTTTTCTAAGAACACGATGGCCAGTGGTATGGACATTCATTCAGTCCGTTCATTAAAAAAAAAAAGAAAACCCTGCTAATAGAAAACCTTTCATTGTGGGCAAATTAGTGTAGAACTCACTTTCCACTGTTTTCCAACAAATGTTTGGTCGCTCACCTGTCAGAGGAGCTGCACTGCACACACCTGGTAGCATCTACCGGAGCAGCAGCGTGTGAGGCGTTCAGGGAACATCGGTAAAATGTAGTATCTACCGGAGCAGCAGCGTGTGAGGCGTTCAGGGAACATCGGTACAATGTACCATCTACCCATGGACACTCAGCAATTGTTTAGCCTGTGTCCAGTTAATGACTGGTATTAGAAGAGGATTGGTGACAAAATAAATATATTTTAAGCTTAAAACATTTTACAAATATCTAGTCTTGTTTCACTGAAAATCATTGCAACATAACTAAGTTATGCAAAAAACAACTATTCATCATCATGCATGGTGCATTAATAGCTGTGGCAGTGCTGATCCAAAATAAGGGAGTAGGGCAACCAAATCATTAGCTGGTGCGACCATTGAAGAAAGCTGGTAGCACCAGTGCCACCAAGTTAATCTGGAGCACTGTAACAGGATCGCAAGAAACCACATCCAACAGCTGAGGATCTCATGCTCCCTACTGCTCTTGATGTGGTGTCAACAATGACTGATGAGATTAGCACCACAAAACTGAAGGCTATCCTCCCCCTGTTACTTTTACTGATCACTGAGCAAGTTGTTGCTGCACTATTTGACTGCTTATGGTATTTACTTTCAGTAAATTTAAACTGGCTCATTTCATCACTATTTAAGCCGAGATTTTAAGATTTTTAAGATTTTTTTCTCCAAAGGGGGGCCTGACAGGAAAAGTTTGAGAACCACTGTACTAGGGCCACAAAGACCAAGGAGGTACGTATAACTGTGGAGGTAAGTGGGAGTTCAGTTCAGCTCTATTATTATGAATGATGTCCATGCTGATGGTATTGAGGTTGTCACTGATGGCATAACTGGGTGTACCACAAGCGGACACTCACAGTTAGGCATGATCATGATGACCAACAGCAACTGTCTGCGTGCTCTGATCACAGCTACACTGTCTCTAAGTCTCCCACAACACTCAAACATAAAGCAGACACATTCCAGGATTAGCTTGTTGTGGCTCGCAAAAACGACTTGGGCTGAAGTGTCAGCTGACAAGAAGAGGGAAATCCAGACTCTACTCCTTGAAAGGTCCGACAGGAAAAAGTTGCGTGCCGCTCTTCTGGATTCGATAAATGATGTTCTAAGAGACATTCTGACAAGTTGTCATTTTCTGAAGAGCTACAACAATTTGCGACTAAACTCACAAAAGGCCAATAATTTTGTCAGAGAGAAGTTCAATTTAGCTTTGCAGCATCCTCAAACAATACATAGCAGCAGCATCTCAGCAGCTCCTGGATTTGCATCTTTTACCGCTCTTAAAAGTCATGTCTCTGAAAGGAGGAAAGATGGAAAGGAAGTCACCTGCTCACTGATGATGGATGAAATGTACATTCACCAGCAAACTGAATTTAGACGCGATCAGTTTTGTGGCTATGTTGAAATCGGTGCCCGTGAAACAGAAAACACTGTAGCCACACAGGCATTTGTTATTGTGGTTGTAACCATCAATGAGTCCTGGGACGTCCCCATTGCATGCTTCCTCATCAGTAGCTTGACTGGAACAGAAAGAGTTCAGTTCAGGCTGTTTACCTGACATGGGATGGGCCATCACGAAACTTTGCCATGATTGAAGAGCTTGGGGGAAAAATTGCATTACAAACTTAAAACCTATTTTTTTCCATCCAGAGGATCAAACAAGAGGGCTACATGTGCTGTTGGATCCATGTCACATGTTGAAATTAATTTAAAAAGCTTTCTCTACAGCTCAAACTACAGGAAAAGGAAGCTCTGCAGCTTGGCAGCAAGCTCAGAATGGCACCTGTTCAGTGGCGACAACAAAAAATGAAACTCAGTCTTGCAGCAGTGTGACTGACACCCAGTGTTACTGTGATCAAGAACTTTGTAAGCACCAGGTCAGGCGATGTGCAGCCACAGTTCACTTCTTGCAATCAACTGCTGCAGCTTTTGACGTCCTTAATTACCACAACCCACTTGCGAAAGGACTCAAAGCACAGATCAAGCTCTCAACGAAGGATCATGCGAGGGCAATTTTACAACAAGCAGAATCCTGTCTCTGCAGGCTCAAGGGTAAAAACAAGGACAAGTTCGTTCACGTGCACGCCACTCGGAAGAAGATTTCTATTCTCGGTTTCATTGCCTGTGATAGAAGTGTGCTTAACATCTACGCAGATCTCGTGGAGAGTCCAAGTGCACCATGGAGATACCTTCTGACATAAAAGCTGAGTCAAGACCACTTGGAGCCGTACTTTACTGCAATCAGAGGACATGGAGGGTTTAACAGCAACCCCAGTGCAACACAGTTCCTTGGGGCCTACAAATGCTTGTTAGGCAGCAGGTGAACAATGTATGTACATGTAAAATGTGTGCATGTATAAACGTCTGGGGACTGTCACATTTGTCACCATAATAATGTGTGACAGAATATTAAATAGTCTGTACTAATGTGTGTTGTTGTCTTGTGTGTGCATCTGTGTCCTGATGTTCACATTTGTTCCATGCTCTGCTGTTACAGATATTTATTCAGGATTAATGCTGCATACAGCTCACCTACAGCCTGCATATTCAGGGCCTGAGTGTCTCCTTCTTAAACCAAATAGTTATGCATTTCTTGAATTATGCATCTAAGGGGTGCAGGATTTTACTGAACAATTTGTAGCATGTGAACAGATATATATGTATAGATATAGTTTTCCACTTGTGGCCATGACACTGTGGAGTGTTGTCAGCTATGCTCTTTCTCACTCCCTACATCCTCTCCTATTTCCACTTATTCCCTTACCACCACATTCTTTCCACCTCGTGGTCTTTGACACTCTCTAACCCCGTAGCCGTGACAAATTGCAAATAGTTTAGACTTCATGGTTCTACTGTAATTTATACTTGTTGCTAAAAATCATGTAGCTCTGGAGATTCAACGACCTCTTTTTATTCTTATGATTCTTTACACTTCATTGTAAATTGTGCACTACATTATTTAATTCACCTATTTCTTGCAACGTCTTGCACAACTTTCTAGGTCAAATTTGTTAAAATAATTAACCTTTTGTTGATGTACAATAAAGGTACATATGAAGTTCTTGCCCTTAATGTGTTGATGGTTTTTAATGGTGCATGTCTTGTTTAAAGTTTGATAGCAACATATACACGATATACATACAAACTGACAAAGACAGAGGGACAGACGAGACTTTTTATACACTCAGAGCTGACTGGGGAGACGAGGCACAGGTGATTAACGAGACACAAGTGAAACTAATCAGGACAATCCAACAGGAGGGAAACTGAGACAAAGAGCGGAAGTTAAAGCACAAGAGACACATGAGCAAATGGACTTTTCCAAACTAAAACAGGAAATGAACAGAACAAAACCAGAGACAACGACACAGAGATGACAACCAGGTAGTACAAGCAAAAGATGGGACGACTATATATGAGAAGGTCAGATAAGCTTGGATAGGAGCATGCTTGTGTGCAATTTGTGCAACAAAGAGTGTTATTACTGCAGCACTTTCAAGCCTACGGTATCACCTCAATGCAAAACATGTTGCTGTGACACCAGAGCTAACATTAGCTATGACAATGGTGTAGCCAGCCCACAATAGACCAGACGACACGGTTCAGAGACAAAATAAGTCAGTCTGACAAATTAAAGTCTCTGGTGAAATGGATTGCAGTGGACCGTAGACCACTTTCGGTGGTAGAGGATAAGGGGAAAAGATGAAGGTCTCTGATGAGGACTACATGGTGAGCTTCAAGACTGCCTGCATGAAGGACCTATCTGAATGCCCACTCAGGTGGCTTAAGCCCTCGACCCATGCTTTAAGGATTTAAAGTGTGTACTAAGAGAAGAGCAAGAACGGGTACGGATAAGCCTTGAGGCACTACTGCAAGAAGAATCCAACAGAGCTACTCCAGAGCCCAGAGGAGTCACCAGAGAGGAAATGCCTGCAGTTGTTTTCTTCAGATTAGATGACAAACTGTGCCCTGAGCCTCTCCAGAGCTGACCCACCATCAGAGAAACAGACTGCCCACTGCAGCCGTGGTCAACTCATGCAGGAGCACATCCACAGCCGCCTGTCCAAGCCTGAAAGTATCTGGCAAGCACCGCCACTTCTCTCCCCTGGGAGAGGCTTTTCTCACTACCAGGAAACAATTTTAAAAAAGGGCAGCGTTGAGTTCTGAAAACGGGCTCGTTTGTCTCAGTAACTGGCTTAAAGTCCCCTGCTCAGCTGTTCTTGAAAAGTGTGAGTCTGTGTCTTTGTCATTCTTAGATGAGGTGATCAGACAGATTAAGGCATCAGGCGCTCCTCTAGATGCCATCCCACCTCATCCTTTTAAAGAGATTTACCCCACTGTAGCCCAGATGGTCCTCACCATTATTAACAGTAGCCTGGCTGCTGGCGTTGTTCCTGCCACTTTTAAACATGCAGTTGTTCAACCCTTGCTTAAAAAGCACAGCCTTGACAGCACCATATTGGCTAACTTTAGACCTATCTACAAAATGCCTTTTATATCAAAACTGTAGGAGAAAGTGGTCCTTGTCCTGCTGGATTTAACAGCAGCATTTGATACAGTGAACCACAGGTGTTATGAACGGTTCAGGAACTCAGGCACAGACGACAGAGACACGGCAGACAGACGGATGAACGCAGAAGTGAATTTATTTACAAAGTGCAGTAAAGATATAAATAAACCAACTGTTTCTAACTTGGCTTTTAAATTGAACAGTGATTTTAAACTAGATCGTGGTAAAGTCAAGCTTTTTTAATCTGTGTCAACTTGCTAAAGCGAAACCATTTTTAACAGCTCCACATTTTGAGACAGTAATCCATGCATTTATCACTTCCTGGCTGGATTACTGTAACTCTCTTTATCTTGCAGTCAGCCAGTCGTCTCTCTCACGTCTCCAACTAGTCCGGCTGCTCATGTCCTGGTTCGAGCTCATAAGAGAGACCACATTACACTGGTTTCAGCTTCGCTTCACTGGCTGCCTGTACATTTTAGAGTTCACTTTAAGATTCTTTTGTTTGTTTTTAAATCCTTACATGGTCTCACCTCACAGTACCTCTCTGAGCTGATTTCTCTTTATTTGCCAGCCCAGCGCCTCAGATCAGCTGATCAGCTGCTTCTGGAGGTTCTGAGGTCTAGGCGGAAGCTCAGAGGGGACAGAGCAGCTCCAAGGCTCTGGAATTCTTTGCTGCTGCACGTTAGAGAAACACCATCACTGTCCATTGTTAAAACCTGTCTGAAAACTAATTTTCATGCCCTGGCCTTTGACCCATCATGAGACTCTTGTTTTATTGTTTTACTGTTTTTACTGTTCTTATTGTCATTTTCAATGATTTTATTATACTTTTATTGTATTTTGCATTTCAGATGTTTCAAAATTGTTTTATATTTTGTGTTCAGCACTTTGAACTTTTGTTATGTTAAAATGCTTTATAAATAAAGTTGAGTTGAGTTAAAGAGAAGACATAGCCTTAGAGGTATTGTGAGGCCAACAGAGTTGTTATAAAGCACTAAAATGTTTATCAAACTGCTATAGCTACATTTTGTTGTTTACCATTTTCAATGGCAGAAATGGCACCTTCTTATTAATCTGTTGGTCTGTTTACTTTGCCAAAGATGTTTTGTTTACCAATTATATTGGTCAGGGTTCCCTGGCATATGCTTTAAATGTTTTCAAGACACTGAAAGTGTTATTTAAAAAAAAAAAAGTCTTAACATGTTGACTATAATAGCTGTAATTGCACTTTGAGTTTGCACTAATCTGTGAATTTAGCAGACAGATAAAAAATGCACAGAGACAAATATTGTTTAATTGTTGTTAAAGTTCACATCTATTCACTGATTCAGTCATCAACCAAAATGTATTTAAATTGAAAAACTTTGCTTATTATGTCAAATATTGCTATTTGATAAATATGTGATTAATCTAAATTAATTAATTACAAAGCCTACAATTAACAGAGGGAAACGGACCGAGACAGAAAGTTATTAGAAACATCATGGACAGGGATCTGTTCAAAATACAACATGAAACAAAACTACAACTAATCAAATACCACGACAGTATTGAATTTGACTGCACACATCTGTGGAGACGGGAACCTAATGGGAGATGAACACAGTCAACTTTCCTCTTTCATCACCAGAGGACAAAACTCCTTCATGGAGGAGGTGATGTAAAAAAGGAATCTAGTTTTCGTTTTCATTCCAGGGAACTGTGAGGTCTAAGAGCTGTGCCACTTACTCATACTTCTGTGTTCGTATACAAATTAGTCAGAACTCCATTCATTCCTGCGGGAACTTCAATGACCTCCTAGTGTTTGTGAAATTCCTTTTTTCAGTGTGTGTCCTTCCTTTTAAAAAAAGCGCAAAAACTTGTCATACAAATGTAGGTGTGAATGTGAGTGTGCTTGGTTGTCTGTCTCTAAGTGTAGCCCTGTGACAGACTGGTGACCTGTCCAGGATGTCCCCTGTCTTCACCCTGAGTCAGCTGGGATAGACTCCAGCCCCCCCGGGGTATATAGATAATGGATGGATGGATGGATGGACATAGGAATCCAGAGGCAGCCTCGTGGGGTTTGAAATCAGTCAATAAATGTTAGAAATTGAGTAAAAACCCAAAGGGACCAAAGATTCATAAAATTTTTTATTTAATTAAAAACAATGTGCCAATATTATGATTAATACAGGCAAACAAATACACTCCAACTAATTTCCTACCATATTTAAAAAATGTTCAATTTAAAAACACTAAACAGGCCTTGGTTACAGACAGTACATCTGTTATGTTATGGAGTAGTAGTGGTTGCATCAGAGGGATAAAAGTAGCAATCGATATAAAAAAATGGGATCTTTGCAAATTAGAATCATTCAAAACAAACATATCTCATCTGCTCCATTAGGCAGAACCTTAAAATTCATTTACAATTAAATAAAAATTCAATTATATCCTGCATTGCTCTAAAATGGCCTACAATGTTCACAGGTGCAGAAAAAATGTGGTGGCAGGGACAAATTCAATCACCTCTACAACAGTGACAGCCTGTTTCAAAGCAGCAGAGATAAATGCACAGGTGTGTCTTTAAACATCATCCTCCTGTGTAAGCTTTAGACTAACCTGTTCTCAAGCCCTCTCACAGACACTCACCATCAGTTAGACAATGGAGATGTGTGCGCAAGCACATTCTTGCTATTTTTGCGAAAAGATCTGCAAATCCACCTACGTGAAGTGAAGGCTGCTTGAGGTTTTCTGTTTGCACATACAGCATGTGGCTTTTTTTTTTGACAGCAAAGTGATCAGTTGACTCTAAATGGACTAAAAGCAGTAAATTGTGGTCACAGTTCTGTGACAGGCAAGTGGAGTGTGTCGCCCTCTAGTGATGATATAACAACGGTGCACTTCAAAACCTGCATGAGAAAAAAACAACACATTAAGACTTAAAGCCACAGCTTTACTAAAACTGGTGTTGAAATACTACTCAGATTTAAAACAGGAGGTACGGGGATGGTAAAAGGGAATTTATGAATTTACTTTCAGTTAAGACCAGCAAGTCTTGTGCTTGAATACAATGCAATCCAGTCTGGTTTCTGAGATAACATAATTGCAACACAGTGCCAGCTTTACAGGTACACAATAGTCACAGGTTTGTTTGTGACAAATACTTTACGTCCTCATCACATGCCGGTTTGTTGTCTTACCTTAGGTTTTACTTGGGAATCCCTGCCACAATCTCAGACTCAATACCACAGTGATCAGATCCACGCAGGAATTTAAAGAATCCTGAAGATCAGAGACATACAGAAATCAGTTTGGTGTAGCAAGCTGAACTAAGAAAACACACATGTATTTGTAGGCATCACACATTTAGTTCTCTTGAGTACGAGAGTACATCGTAGGTCTCATTCACTGTGAATGTGGCGTACACATACATGTACACAAGCATGTCAGAATTGTAAATTTACAGCTATGTTCGTTGTTTAAGTGAAAGAGCCATACCATAGTGTAAAACCTATCAGTGAAAATGAACCTAAAGTATTGTTTTGCATATAAAATCTTCATTTGGAAAGTTCGGGGTTGAAATAAACATAGTGAAGTAAGATGTGTATCAAGGTAGCAGCACTTTAGGTGCTAGTGATCAGTTGATTGCAGTGTAATTCAATAACCCTGTAAAACGATCTGTCTTTATGAAGGTTATGTTTTTGTGACACTGTGAGAGAAATGCTGGTTCAGCAGTGTGGTCACTTAAGGCTACAGTCTAATGCTGTATAACACACAAACTGCAGTGATTCTAATATCTCACTCTGACTATTTTGGGTGAGAGTTTAAGCAGTAAAATATGTGTCCCTGCTTACCATTATCACCCCAGTCAGTGTTCCAGGAGTTGGCACAGAGCCAGTAGGGAACACCATCCTCCTCTCCCCAGCCCAGGACCTTAATGGCGTGTCCTCCCACAGCAGAGCCTGACACATGCTGATACACACCTGGAGACAAGAAGAGGACGCAAGGAACACAAGAGGGAACCACCAGGTCAGAAACAAAACTGTACACAATCACTGAGCAAAATATGCAGTTAGCGATAACCCTGTACTCAACAGGCTGAGTGCACATGTTCAGGGTAATGTGTGTTTGTATTACACGTGCTACTGGTGTGTTTAGGTGTTCTTACCAGACTTGTACAGAACAAAGTCTTCATAGACTGTGAATGCTCCCTCTACTGGGCCGTTCTTGTATATCTCAGTCTGAATCTGCTTCTCGTCGGACTCCACGCTGTAAGACGTTTTACCTGTAACACACTTTGGATTAGGATCTTGCCGCATGTGTGTGTGCGGTCACCAACAGTAATGTTAGACACATCCTCAGGACATAAACATCCTGCCTGTGGTACATGAAAGTGGTTAATAAAGCTATGACTGTGTCTCAGTGAACAAAATTTGTAACAAAATGGTCTTTTATAAAATGTGTGCATCCACTGAGACACTGAGGATCGTAATCGTTAAACTCAGACCGTTTACTATTTAAAATGCTGTTTCGTTTTCATATTTTATAATTATTAGTGAAACAGAACTAAACTGATTCATAACCAGGCATAATGTAACAGTCTAAATACTTCAATCAAATCGCAGGGTGGGAACAAAACAAATGTTATCTCATTTCTCCTTACATATAGTAATTCCAAGTGAATATTATAACACCAATCATTACATTTTTTCCTGCCTTTCTTACCAAAGTGTTTGTCCTTTTTGTAGGCCGGTGTGTATCCAGATTCACACATGGTGATGCACTGGGGTGTGTCGCCACCTTCTCCAGTGCAGGAAGGTCTGCTGCCATTCACATGGTGCTCACAGGGGGGGATGGTGTAGGGACGACAGCCTGGAGGCACAAAGATATAGTGTCTGCATTATTGACACATCTACACACGTATGTGTATCACTGTAAGTCTTATTACAGACAGTAACTCACCAACGTGGGAGTCATATAGACCTCCAGTGACAAGTCCCTCATTGGTCCAGAAATCCCAGGCAGCTGAGGGGTAGCCACCATTACATCTAAAAACGAGACCAAAAGGAAAAGCAAATCAATACCAAAATGTCATCCTTTAATTGCTAGACTCAATCTGTGCACCCAACTCCAAATGTTTACACTGCACCATAGAGGGAGTCACTGGTTTGACCTTTTTTCTCCCAGTACCAACTCTGTACCCTGCCTCTTGGTTCTGATATCATTCCCGTTCATTAACTGTGCTCTTTCCACACTAAAAATGCCTTATTCTGTGGAACTCACTGGAATCATTTTCATCTTGGTCACATGGCATGAAATCATTCACTGAGCTTATTTTGAGTTAAAATCAAAATTTCACCCCTTAATACCCAGTAATTTAAAATTTCAAACAACATTCTTCGCAACCGAGCTCTGGTTTATCATCCACACGCTACAGGTCACTGCAATTATCTACAAGGGACATATGAACATGACAAAGTAAAGAAATTCTGCCGCTTTGCTGCCTCTTACCCCATGCCACAGCTGTCACAGCAGGTCAGCAGATCCTCAGAGGAGATCTCCACACTGACCTTGGCATTGCTGTGGATACACACACGGTCAGAGATGGCCTCTGCAGCACCGAACGCCTGGGAGCAGAACGACAAAGACATTAAACAGGGAAACGGTCTGCAGGTGACATTATACCTGATAAGAGCATCAAAATTAGATGGGCACAAATACTGGTAACTTGATGTTGATCAGTTTTAGGCTTTTTGTTTTTTGACCTAAACCACTTTTTAGTGTGGAGTTTTCCTCTGTCTGATCTCAGGGCTTAGGGATAGTATTAATCACATGGCGTTTAACTGCTAAGCTTTCTGAGGCCAATACTCCAGCTACATATGGTCAGTGAGTTAATATCTCACCCAGCAGGATCCACAGGAGCCCTGGTCTCTGATCTCCTTCAGGGTGGGACAGTTGGGCCACTGCTCTCTGGCATCAAATTCTTTAGGCAGCTCCACATCTCCAGCATACTGAACCCTGCAGAGGAAAACAGAGTCAAGTATTACTCAGTGGTAGTGCTGTATAACTTGATGTAGAGGTGTTGCTTAGAAAGGTGTTACAGTCACTGAAAACTGTCAGATTTACACAGTGCACTCACTAACATGAAAGTATACTGGAATACTACACTGATCTATTGTGTTTCATAACCGACACACAAAGCATCAGTGATACTCACATGACTGGAAGTTTAGGTCCCTTCAGCATTGTGCCGCAGAGTTTCTGGACGTAACTGTAGTCAACATTGTGGAAGTTGTGACCAGCCTGCAGGACAGGGATGAGATTCAGTCAAACAAAACTCCTTTTCTTTATTGTTTCTTTATTGAAAGATGTCCAAGGGGAGGGGGGGAAAAAAAGCCAAACCCACCTTCCAGGTCGTATTGATCTTATTGATGTAGTTGACCATGTCGCTGGACATTGGCTTGAGGTGAGGTCTGGCCAGGCTCACTGCAATGCTGGCAGCCAGCAGGAGGAAGGCTGCGCGCCACATTGTCCCTAAAAAAAACAAAAAAAGACACAAAATGAAGAAGAGGCAAGTTTTTTGGTTACTTACTTTAAACAGTGCACTCAAACGCTCTGAGCTGTAGCCGTTAAATCGATTCTGATTCAGTCACTGAACTTAAATCATAAAATACCAAAGCCTGTTTTAAAAAAACAGACTCTTCTAATTCAGGCAAAATAATCATTTACATTTTCTGTAGCTCTGACACATGAAGACTGAAGGGATTACAATGTCTCACAAAGAAAGCTGCAGTATAATGCATAAAATAAAGACATGTACAGTAGATACATCAGGAAAAATGAAGCAGTTACTGAAAACTCAAAGGGATGAAGAAAGAATTTCACATTTGTCGTGAATAAATCCTTCAGCAACATAATGTTGTGCTTGGACACATGACATTCCCCACTTAGATACACTCTTGGAGTTACTCAGCTGGCAAAAAAAAAAAGTTCTCAGCTGATTAGACACGGTCACACTGGTCGAAGCTACAAGTGGAACACTCATATGGAGTGTACTCAAACAGCAAAGGAAACCCTCTTATCCTCGGTCATGCTGGTCAGAGTCAGTTCCAGTGGTTAAACTACAGGACCATTGGAACTGCAGCACACAGCCCATAGATTGAATCTAATTCATTAAATGTAAATCTTTGGATTTGTTGGGTTTCTCTGCATACATTTGGTGACCTGCCCACTATGTGAAGTGCTTTGAGATGATATATGTTGTGAACTGGCGCTATATAAATAAAACTAAATTGACTGCAAATGTACATTCACTAACTTCAGAGAAGGACTTTAAACTTAGAATATAAAGGGGATTTGCTCCTGTGTGATGCCGTGTTTCCACTTAACTGTAAGCTGTTTCAGTTCATGCTGCAGAAGAATACTCAATGCAAACAGGAACTCATATTGTAATACAAGAATCCTCCAGATGGCCCTAGTGTATTCATAATACAGGCCATATTATGGGCAGTGAAATGCACTGATGAGAGTTGGGTTCAGCTCCATTAGCGATCATAATGTAGTCTATAAAATAAAAGTCTGGGCTGTGCTCAGGATGTACAGGATGTCCAGCAAAATCAATACCAAAGCAGACACTGAGTTTCTTCCATGATGGGATGAATTTACAATTTAAGACTTTAAGGCAAAAATACTACTGAGGATTTTGTTTGACCCAACTGTCCTTTAAAATGAACCTAAACTAAACCTGAGGGAGATTGCTGATGAACATCATTCCCCACGGACGTATTTGACACCTCAGGTTTAGACCTTCGGTGCTTTTGGCACAGTGCCTCACAGACTGAGAACAACAGCCAGTCTTGTCAGGCACCTGTAAACTCAGCACACCTGTTTAGGCATGCCTTGTTTCAGCTACATTTGAGTTCTAGTGAAAACTGGTTTCATATCACATGAGCAAGGCTGACGGAACATAATCAGCAAAAAGTACATAAAGGGAAGTAAGAACAGAAAACTCCCTTCTGCAGAAGGACGCGTGCTCGGAGATCACGCTGAAGTAAAACTTTCCATCTCTACAGTCGAAACCGAGCTCCTTTTTTAAGCGACTTCAGAAGTGTATTCACCACCATAAGGTCAAGGTAACGGGTTGTGTGCACAGAGATGTCAGTGGGTCCTCTTGCTGCTGGATTATCTACTATTGTATTGCCCGCCTTGTGAACACACAAACTATTGATTGTGTGCAAACTATGGAGCGTTAAAAACAACAGCAATCCATGTGTTCACATTTGGGCCAAAATAAATTTATCAAATGACTTGCAAGTCTGAAAGACACCAAGAATTGTTGGTTAAGATTTTAGAGAAGTGGTGCCGCCACAAAAAAAAAACTTGTAGCTTCACGAAAACAATGGTTTGATGTGATTTAAGGAAGTGAAACATCCGCCTGCTGACTGCCTGAAAGGAATCAGTACAACATCAATGACTGTCAACAGGCTCATCACAGCAACAGCAGGTCTACATTATGCTGCTGAGTCATCGTGGAGGGCTGCGAAGCCTTTCTCAGAAAGTACTCTTACATCTCCTAATTGTCTATAACAAAAACAGCCCCCCCCCATTTCAGCTTGTGGCCAGTGTTTTTCTGATGCTAACTTACCATTTCCTATCTGACATTTAAAGGTCAAGAGGTTGTGAAATATAGAAAATATGAGTCAGTGCCAAAGCTACAGATATAAGTCACTGGAGTTCCTCATCAGCTTGGTACAACTGATTAACTTGATCTAAATCCTACAGCGGTGGGGTGGGTTCACCTGAAGGAGACCTTTGTTTCTTCAGTCTGTCCTTATCTACACTAATCATGACAACACTGATTAGTACTGCTCTACTTTTGGGTTGGTCATTTAAAACTAGAACAACATTTTTTTATTTTTTAGAACAAGGTGACAGATTAGATAAACACTACAGGGGGAAAAAAAAAACTGGTTGGTTTGTCCTCTGTTTGCCTACAGACAGATAAAACTTATTTCCTCATTCCTGGTCATAATGCTGAGGGCCTGCTAACAGTAAGCCTTCAGGTCGCATAGATTTAGTCTTTCCTGGTAACACTGACTGTTTTTTATTTAATTTTTTTAAAAGCATTTCTTTGGAAGTGAAGCCTACATGGTAGCAAGCTGGATGATGATTCCAGTTCCTTTTAGGTTTCCTAATCCACCTCTGACCCTGTGTTGTCCCTCAGACATGTTAAAACAAGCCTCCCTGTTTATGAGGATAAAGCAGAAGACAGAATGGCTGCTCTTATAAAACACTAGTTTCACTTTCCATTCCCCTGAATCATTCTGGTGTCATCTTTCACACTCATTTTACCCTCAGAGTGTTCCATTATTTTCTGAGTGCAGCTGAGATACGAAGTGCCTCCATTAGATGTGATCAACAGACTAATTAATAAGTAATGATACATGTGTTGTTAGCTCCACCTCCATGTTTCCCTTCTGACCGTGAAGCTAAATCAGGTCGCAGTGAAAAACAACATGAGCCATGAAAACAAATGAGCCACCTGCTACATTTGAGACTGTTTTGTTTTGTTGTTTTTTTGGTAGTGAGTCAGAAATATGAACACAACTTTACCGTTTAGCTTGTTGCCGCCACCACTTTCAGTACCATGTAACAGATTTAGCTAGCTGCTGTGGCTCCAGGTAAACAACGTGCAACTCACGGCCTAAAAGCTGAACAACAAAACGACAAGAAGAAGAAGAAAAACCAGGTACCTGTGGTTAGTTTGTCAGCTGTTAGCGTGAGTTGGTTTAATTCTTCAGCTCCAGCTCTCCTCTGTGTCCGTCAGTCCGTCTGTCTGTCTCTGAAGCGGCCTCTGCCTTTATTTACGGCTGCGAGCACGTGAGCCGGTCACATGAACGGAGCTCATGTGACTCAGCGACGCTCCAACGGTCACCGAGCCGCGTCGGTCCGCTGTCTGTGGGCGTCTCAGTGTGTATGAACAATACTCAACAATCACAGAAAATAAATATCAATCCCAGTCTGATTATAATAGGTCAAAATTAATTTTTAATAGGGAGAGTTTGCTGCAGTGTATGTGCACTACTTCACTCTGACCGCTGGGAGGCGCTGAAGGTCACCGTTCACTTTTTAAAACAATGAAAATCCCGCCATGTTCATTTGTGTGGAGCAGTGAGACTGGCAAATTACAAAAACAAATCAATAAAAGAATTGAAAAAAACAAATAAAAGTGGAAATAAAAAATAATAAATATAATAATAGTTAATTGAATACTATTTTTTTTTTTACTTTTTTATCATTTTCATTTTTTAAAATTTATTTAAAAAATTATTTTTTAAGTTTTTTTTAATTCTTTTTTTTCTTTCTTTTGTGCTTTCAAAGTGACATTGAAAATTTTTTGACATTTTTTTTCTTTTTGCTTTTAAAGCGACTCTTAATTTAAAGCGACTTTTTCTTTTCTTTTTTTTTTTTTGGTTTTAAAGCCACATTTAATTTAAAGCAACATTTAAAAGCAAAGATGTGCAGAAAAAAGGTGTGCAGTAGGAATGTCGTTGTGCAAACTCTCACTACTCCATAGATTTGCTCACAATTTAATTTAGTAATAAAAATAAATAAATAACCTAACTCTCCTTTGCTCTTTATAACTCCTCAAGTGCAATAATATAATTTCGCACTTTTACTCTTTCTAACTTTAAAGTACAAATGCCATATCTGTATATAAAGAAGAAGCTTTATTATCATTGTACAAGAAATACAACATTTAGGATCATTTTTGCAGCACCTAATATGGTCACAGTCTAGGGGGAAAAAAAGTTAAAAGGTGATATAAATAATAATAAAATGGAAATAAAATAAATACTGACAGTAACCCCTGACAGTCCNATAAATAATAATAAAATGGAAATAAAATAAATACTGACAGTAACCCCTGACAGTCCTGAGGTCTGGGAGTACACATCTACTGCTCACTTGTCCTCTTCTAAGCATCCCTGATTCATTAACCAGTAACCATTAACCAGTCAGTGTCATCCTCACGTCTTAGGTATGAACAACTTGCCATTCTTAGTCTAAAGTACTTCACTACGCCTTTAAATAAATGCAACTCGGACCCAATGATCATTTGTTTTTCATCAGAGTAAGACGTTTGCTTAAAGGCCATCATATTTTTTACTTAATAAAAATCAAGACAGTGAATTGTTCAGATTGTCACATAAAGTCGTAGTAAACCGACAAGATTAGTTAAGTCTACAAGCATGCAGAGAACTCTAGCAGTCTGCTGAAACTACCCACATGAGTCTTTCAGTCATTTCCAAATCTTATTACCTACACAGCCACGTAATGGGCTGTAGTGTCTCTGCAGTATCCTGTAAGTTATAGAGGAACTGGACACTGTGTCACATACATATGGCAAATGAGTTTTTCTTTTTAAAATATCTGTTACTCACAGATCTAAAGTCATTCCTTTGAGCAGCATCTTGTGATTTATAACTGATGGTGACATTTTTTTTTGTCTTTCATGCTGTGTCGTGCTGTGGATCACCGACCACAGGAAAATGCTGACTGTCTCGTCGCTTTCTCTTCCTTTTATGAGTCTGTCATCTGACTTTCAAAATGATGAGATGGGAAAAATACTGTAGCACGGCAGCTTTAATTATTGTTTCACCCAACAAGTTGCATAAGAGCACATCCTCTTTTTGACCAAAAACACTTTCTTATTCGACCAGACAGGGCGACCTGGATCACATTGTTCTGTGAGCACGTACAATTATCCTGTTAGAACATTATTTAGAAACAAAACAGTTGTTAAAGTCGTAGTTAAAGTGTGCTGAGCGGTTGACCATCTACTTTTTAAAATAATGTGTTTTGCACAAAGTTAAAAATGTAATTTGACAATGAAACAATTAATTGTGTTTTTGATGAAATGCGTGGTGGGCTGCTGTTTTCAACTACTCCAGCAAGGACACATTTAACTGTATTGGCCTGAACTGAATGAATTTAAAGTCAATATTAAGTTACACAATCAGGCTTTAACTTGATTTCTGCTTTTTTATCTGATCATGAGGCTCTCTGGAGGACAGGCCCTTTGTCTAAACCAAGACCTTTGTGACTTCAGCTAACGTTATGCTGACATGGTGCTGAGTCCTTTTATAATTTGTCTTTAATAAAACTCCATGTAAACATGAGGCACAGGAACAGGGCGTACAGAAGAGTGGGGTTTAATCCCTGAGCCCCTCCAGCAGGTTTATCCAGTGCACGTACTTTGTGATGCTGATTTACAAACCAGGCTAATGAGGCTGTTTTGTGTTTAAGGATCACATATGATCATCATCACTGAAGATACATGAGTCAAAGGTAATCATCCATCCATCCATTCATTATCTATACACCGCTTAATCCTCACTAGGGTCGCGGGGGGGCTGGAGTCTATCCCAGCCGACTTAGAGTGAAGGCAGGGGACACCCTGGACAGGTCACCAGTCTATCACAGGGCTACACTTAGAGACAGACAACCAAGCACACTCACATTCACACCTACGGACAATTTAGAATCACCAATTAACCTCAACATGTTTTTGGACTGTGTGGGAGGAAGCTGGAGAACCCGGAGAAGAACCCACCCTGCATGGGGAGAACATGCAAACTCCACACAGAAAGATTCCGGTGCCCCTACCGGGATGCGAACCGGCGACCTTCTTGCTGCGAGGCAACAGTGCTACCAACTGCACCACCTTGCCAAAGGTAATCAATGAAATGCAACAGATCACAGGGTTTCGATCATGATTAATGACTTTATTTTGCCACATCAATAGCACACTTAAGAGTCACGACTACCACCCACAGCTGCTCTGTGGAAAACCCTTGCAGAGATAAAGGTGACGCATGTTGATGAACGGAGGCCGTCCAGTGACTGCGGTGAAGTTACACTCAACCGTCAACCCGATTCAAAGTCTGTCAATGAAAACTATCTGTTCTCACACGTGAAACTTCAACACGAAACCATGTCCACACATTTCAGAACAGTAAATGTGATCGAAATATAAAAGAAGACCATTTTGAAAAAATACAAAATGAATCCAATCGTCAACACAGGTAAGTATTATCGCATACATCAGGTACACAAAGCAAAGCGTAGTGTGCTATTAGAAAGCAATATACATACATGAGACAAGCGTGACAGCAGAAGCCGTCTCTCTACAAGGCAAAGCGCTGATTGGTGATAATCAAGCCAAGGCATCGTTGCAGTCTAAAGCTGGATATTATTTTTTTTTTATCAGTGCACTAAGACACATTTCATTTGCTGACTTATTGCTGTTGCGTACACATACATTCAAGCATGTGTGTTAACTACTGTAATGTGCATGTGTAGTCAAAGTAAGTGCTTTCTTTCTCTATGGGAGGAGGAGGTACGACTCCGCCGAATGGACGAGTAACATGCAGTGACTCCTTTATCTATCAGCAGGCTGCGGTACATGGAGATCACTTTGACACAGTTTGATGAAGCCAAAAGCAAGTTTTTTCTCTGTATCTTGTTCCATGAATCCCAATTTACAGTTTACTGTCAAAGTGCTGCTCATGTTTCTCACGTTCAAACATGAGCTGCACAACAATCTGTCTGCTTGTTACAGACACTGATCCTCCAGTTACTGTTGTTCAGATACAATATTCTGATTAAAAACAAAGAGCTTAGGTAAAAAATAATCTAGCATAGGAAAAGAAAACTGAAAAACAGACATATTCACATGGAAGACTGTTATTGTCAAGTACCACATTCTATGAGTATAATTACATTTCGCATATCTAAATAAATAGTATTCATATCATGACACAATACTGGCAGCACATCATTTATACCTTTTTGTTTGTACTCTGAACCTCACTTAGCTTTTGTCCTTCTGGTAGCTACATTAGTAAAAATGTTTTAAGACATAAAAAAAGTTTTCAGTCACAGACAGAGAAAGTACATGTTCTCAAAAAAAAAAAAAAAAGTTTTACCACATGGAGATTCAGTTTTATTGAGGTAGGACGTTTAACTAAGGGACACACATATTTGTGAATATTGGGCTTTATAGGAGTTATACAGCTTATTAGTTAGATCAAAATTAGATTTTCCTAATTTAATAAATGCTCTATAACTTGCAAACTAATTTCAGTATTATACTTTTTAACATAAAAATTTTAACTGGTGTCCAAGTCTGTGAAGCTTTTCCATTTATTTCGAGGGCTGTGATGTCACATGTGCTCTTTGAACAGACTCTGCAGGAGCACAACCGAAGATCAGATGCATGCTGATATTTTACCAATCAATAGTTATGTAGTGAAGTAAGTAAGTAATCTAACTGAAATGTAAAAGTTAGAAGCCTTTTTTTTAAAAATCGGCAACGTTTGCTTGGTCTAAAAAGCACCAGGCAGTGAGTTGGATCAACTCCCATCCCAGCATGTACAGTGTTGTTGTAATTCACATGAACAAAACACAGAAATGAAAAACGATGCTTCTGCAGATCATCCTCCTGCATCATACATAGGATTTGATCAATTCCGTTTCTTCATCAGTTAAACAGAAGCAAGAAGCGATTGTCAGAGATGTTCACAAAAGTTACTTCCTCTCTGTTAGGGTAAAGAATACAATCATTAATTTTGCTGTGCAGAATAATTGTGTTGTAGCTTTTCTGCGTCTTTTGTTCTTGTTTGTAATTTTTGGGGGCCAAACATTAGAAAAAGCTTCAACATGTGGGAAAGATTGTCTAAATTCTCAAAACTTTTTGCCTGTTTCTTTATAGATATAGAGAATTATTGCAGGTCATAAGCTTATAATAGACAGTTAAAAGATACGATTGATATAAAATACACATTAAAAAATAAATGAGGTAAATTAAATGAATTACATATAACAACAGAAACATCTGCTAACACTTCGTCATCATTCTATATTGCTTGATTACCTTTCACAGCTCCCTTCATCATATCCATAGTGTAGTTTGCAAAACATCGTGCTACAGCTAATCAGCTCGCTAGCAATAAACATAAGTTGTACCTTTTGTGTTCTAAAGTGCTCATTGATTGAAATTATTGCAGTTAAAGCAAATTTGCAATACTTGTGATTATTTACAATATTTTTTGACTTTAAACCTTTGCTTTTTGCCATTTTGCCTATCTGATAGTTTCATTAAAACAAGGACAGATTCTTCAGCTAACAGATTTTACAGTTTGACAGATGGTAAGTTCTCTGTTTCTTTGTGTGTGACAGCGATGTGTGTAAACACCAACCGTGTGCTGCACAGTAAATACAGTAGATACAGTAAATACAGTAAATACAGCGAGTCACTGACTGATTGGATACATGAGTGGCTTCCTGAAAACTGGACGGGATGTTCAACATCATCCAAAGGTTTTTTAAAAAATGAGAAGAGAATAAGAATTTTCAAGCAGAATAAAATCAGAAGCTTTGAATTTTCGCTTGAATTGCATTAGTATACATTGCTTATATATTTTATCACAAATCCTCAGTGTCCATGTAAGAGACAAACCTAAAAGAAAAATAAAAAGACTGGTAGCCTGGCAGACAGCGTGTTGGTTACTGTAAACTAGTTGTTTTGTAATTTCTTGATTAATGGGATCCAACTAGCAGTAAATAACTCTGTCTTAACTTTATGATTGCTTAAGCTTTGTCATTGTAACCATCATAACTGAAGTGGCGTCGTACTAATGATGATTATTCAAATCAATTTGTTTCCTCTTGAGTTTTATCCAAAGTGACATCGGCTGACTCGAGACGTAGCTGCTTTAGACTTTCTTCTTATTTTGTTTGTAAATGAATGAAAGTGAAGCTTCACGTTCATTAGCACCTGGAAAATTCAGTTTTTCTTTAATTTTCTGTGAATACTTGTCTGTAGTCAATTTTTCTATTTTTCTCAGCGACTGGTTTTTACTGAAAAACAGAAGTTAAATACGATATGTAAGTTTCAACATCCCCCAGTTTACCCTAACTGGGAACGGACAGCAGTGTTTGTCGCTGCGACCTGCTCGGATTGCTCGCATAGGAATAATGGATTTACCCTGTTATTGACCTGCCAACAAGCAACATCACATGTGAGGAGGATCTTCAACCCTCCTCCATGCAGCTGCAACCAGGAGACGCCACTGCTGCAATATTATCCATCGCCAGCTGACAAACACTGCTTAGTGTTGAAGCTGAAAAGACTGGAGAAGCCAGGGGTTCCGCTATTAAGAATTAAAGCAATGTCCCGATGTCGGCGAGTGTCCCTTTACACGCACATTTTATCTGTTGTATCTGCACACGAGGGGAAAAACATAAACAGTAATTTATACTTATATGCTTCCACGACTTTAAGATGAGCTGAAAAGACCCCCAACTCCCCACCAAGTCCTCCCCCAATTAGTTAATGCATGAATTCATGTATATCCTGAAGAGCTAAACTGAAAAAAGACCTCATCTCCCACCCAGGATTTTCCTTCCTCTGCACCCTCACCCACCTTACACCGCTCTCTCTCTACTGTCCACAAACTGGACCAGCTGTTTGCGAGCGTGGGAGATGACTGGGCTGAGGGGAACGATTGCAATGCCAGGCGTGGTAGCACCGGGAGTTGAAGCACCTGGAGTCGAAGCTGCAGTATTCGAAGCTGCAGGAGTCGAAGCTGCGGTATTGGAACCTGCAGGAGTCGAAGCTGCAGGAGTCGAGGCTGCAGGAGTCGAGGCTGCAGGAGTCGAGCCACCGGGTGTCCCGCCTGGTGTTGTGCCAGGAGTGGCAGGGATGACGACCACAGGGGCCAGGCCTGGACTTTCAGCCCCAGCTCGAGGCTCCAGCCGTGGGGTGGATGTGACAAAACGGGCCTCCCTGATTCTGTAGGGACTTCGGTAGGTGGAGATGGGTGACAACTCGGAGCCCCAGCCGAGATAGCTGCCACTGGAGGGAGACTGCGCATCGGCACTGAAATACAGGGTAGTGCTTGATTCTCCAGGGATGCCAGCTTTTTTCTCCGGGGAGCCAATCAGGAGAGGGGAACGTCGCTCAGGTGACCAGCCGGGTGTCTTAATATCCAGAGAACCTACGGAGGACGAAGCCTCTGTCAGCGTCGCCGCGTTGCTGTCGATGTGATGGAGGCTTCCTGCTTGCTGAGGAGATGAAAGTGTTGGCGAGCCGTAAGCAGCGCTCTGAAACTCCTCATCACCTTTGAAAATAAAAGCACATTGGAGAGATAAGCATGTTTAAATCCAAACAGGGACCTCTTTCAGGGAGTACATACCATGGATGTGACTACCGGGGCGTTTCTATGGTGACTACAATTCAAAGTATCAAACATTAGTCGATAAAATACATCTATTTAAATGCTTTTTACAAATACATACTCTGGTTCCTTCATTAAAGACTGAATAACTTAGCATTTATGGCAAGTATTAACATTTCACAGTTAAGATTAAAAGATTAGGTAAACTAGCACTGCTATGTTCAGGGTGCATGTACTCAATGACCAGAAAATATACAGTCAGGAATGTAAGTATCTGAGCAAAGGCACAGTTTCCATCATTCATAATTGCCTCAGTATGTTACTGCAATGGATTTGAAATGTGATGACATATAGAGTTAAAAATCAATTTGGTTGAACCACAACATTGCTTCTTTTTTTTTTTTTTTTACAAAGTCCCAAAATGACCCAAATTGTCTCTCTGTCCACATACTTATGGACCTCATACATAGTAGAATATGTTCCACTGTATCGACATCTTTGTGCAACAGTAACACCGCTTGCTCTCCCACTTTGCATGTAAATAAAATCTTCTGACGCTGTACGCAACCTGCTCGTCACACAGTGTTACTGGCAAGCTGGTCAACACAGTAGAGGACTAAGCTGCTACAGAAACAGACATTTCCCAGAACTATAAGACAGTGAATAACGGACATACATTCATCAGGTGGCCAGAAACATGACCCCAACTGAATGATAATGTTGCTCTGTGTCTGTTTGATGTGTCAGTAGGAGACTGTTTGGTAACAGTACCATATCAACTGCATAAAGGTCTGTGTTCAGTGCTTCTGCTGCTCCCAAGTGGCCAAAAACACTATTGCCCTGAACATGTGGAAACTTGTCAAAAGGCTCCCTCCTTTAACAGATAAAGGTAGGAAATGCTGTGGGACTTAAATCCATCCATTATCTATACACTGCTTAATCCTCAGTAGGGTCGCAGGGGGCTGGAGTCTGACTCAGGGCGAAGGCAGACTTTGTCAGTCTATCACAGGGCTACACTTAGAGACAGACAACCAAGCACACTCACATTCACACCTAAGGACAATTTAGAATCACCAATTAACCTCAACATGTTTTTGGACTGTGTGGGAGGAAGCTGGAGAACCCGGAGAGAACCCACGCTGCACGGGGAGAACATGCAAACTCCACGCAGAAAGATCCCGGGTGTCCTAACCAGGGATCTTCTAGCTGCGAGGGGACAGTGCTAACCACCGAACCACCTTGCAGCCCCAGTGGGACTTTTTTTTCTGGTATTTAAGTCATATATGCCCAGTGGGATGTGTTGAACATGAACATTTTTACTGTGGTAGTTTGAGAATGGTTCAGGGGGCATCCTGCTGGGATCAAAGGTGATCCAACACATTACTAAACATCATTATCTATACACCCCTTAATCCTCACGAGGGTCGCGGGGGCCTGGAGTCTATCCCATCTGACTCAGGGTGAAGGCAGTGGACACCCTGGACAGGTCACCAGTCTATCACAGGGCTACACAGAGAAACAAACAACCAAGCACACTCACACCTACAGACAATTTAGAATCACCAATTATCTTGCACTATGGGAGGGAACTGCACAGGAAGAACATGTAAAATCCACAAAGAAAGATCCCAGGCCAGGGTGTGAACCCAGGATCTTCTAGCGCTGAGGCAACAGTGCTAACCACTGCACCACCATGCAGTCCTCATCACTAAACAGTATTTTTTAACGCCTCTGTGTTGGCTGTTTGTTTTTGTGTGCACACTGCTACCAGTCCTCAGTCTTTACTCGGCATCTAACCTTTGTCCTCTGAATGTGGAGCGCTTGAATCTTCTTCTGCGGTCTCTTCAAGAATGACCTCCTGCACTGGAATGATCTCTGGAAACCTTCTCATATCCTGGATGGTCGTGGGAGGAGCTTTCCTCACCGGTCGGGCCACTGCGCTGGTCAGCGGTGGCTTTGGTGGCGGCGCTGGCTCGCTAACCTACAGACGAGACAGCAGAGATCAGATGGCAGGCATGCAAGCTCAAAGGATCCTGTTCAGACACTTCCACTTTTTAGTGGCAAAGCCGTTGGCTGGGTCTAGAGACATTTACTCTTACACTGTCCGACTCAATATCTCATTACATAAGTAGTATAATTTTCCACATAAACAAGAATCTTACAGCCACTGTGTAGAATTTTCATAAGATTATATTAAAACTAGTTTGATTGCATTATATTTTTTGGTGCGTTGCGTTGCAAAATCTGCTGTATGCTGTCTATGTGCTGCTTTCAGCTTAATTTTCAAATACTAGACAATCAAAATATGAATTTATTGTATTCTTATTGAAGATTAAACACTAGCTAAGCTCTTGCCTGGGTCACCTGTGGTGGAGCTGCTGCAGGAGCAGGTGGAGGAGCTGAGATCTGAGGAACTTGTGGCGGAACATATGGGACCTAAAAAAATCACAACACAAATTTAAAGACCATTTTATTGTTCCAATGAAACAAACAGGAACGATAACTTCTTTCAAAACCTAAAGTTTAAAGAAATCTCATGTCTGTAGCTCAGGAAGACAACAAACCCGAGGGACATGAGGCTCATCGGGGGAGTGAACTTCTTCAGACAGACCCATCAGTCCGGCCAGTCCCCCCTCACCATACGCAGACCAGATGGTTGAAACGTCTCCTGTCTTCAGAGCCAAGCGAATCAGCAGCCAGTGGTGATGCTTCCAGCCCTCCCATTGGATAGGGAGGTCCATAAGGGTCCCGCCTCCTGGTCAGAACGTCCACAGTTATAGATAGATAGATAGATAGATAG
>NW_007579277.1:48819-161914 GCF_000690725.1 Stegastes partitus
GATGGATGGATGGATGGATGGATGGATAGATGGATAGATAGATACATAGATAGATGGATAGATGGATAGATGGATAGATAGATAGACAGATAGACAGATAGACAGATAGATATGTCATTGTTTTACAAAACAGACCAGACAGCGTCGCATGGCGATGGAAAGTGGGTGTGACTTTCTCCTCCAATGACAGTGTAGATCCACGCTCCATGCAGGCTCCACCGATCCCTCTGTGACGAATACTCTGGAAGATCTCAAAAGACTTTGGATGGAGGAAACGATAGTACAGAACCAACGCTATCACTCCTGGGGAGAGAAAAACAGGCGACAAGAGGGGAAACCGTGAAGGCTTTACGTTTGTAATTCTCAAAATATAATAAGCAAACAACCCGACAGGCAGTCACACTTAGAACAGCCCCCTTTTTCATTAAATTATGAACAAATTCTGTACTTGTAGATCATTAAATTTTTATACAGCATGCTCCTGTGCGTCTCACCAATGAGGAAGCTGCAGAACACTGCAGCTGGGATACCAACAGTGTCCCAGGACACCATGGTGAACAACCAGGAGGAGGCCAGAAGAAGAAAAGCGTTCTCTATAAACATGGCCTGAGGAAGAATGAACAGAAACACAGGAGGATGGTTATCCATTCCCAAAATGACATCATATATCTGTATTTGCTTTACATTTAGCTGTTATCTATCTATGTTACAGTCTTATATCCAGCCAGCATCTGACAACCGTTATCTTAGAGAGAGCAATGATTCAAGTGTTGCATCATTTGCAGCCCACACTGAACACTTTCCTCCAAAGCACCTAACACAAGGTCTTCTGCCAGCAGCCATGTCTTTAAAAATGTCATGCATGTGTTCAGTGTTTCCAACGGCTCGTACTTTTCAAAACTTCTGTGTCTGACACAGGTTTTGCATATAAAATCCATGTTAACATCAGCACAGGAGCATGAAGTGATCCCAAACACCAACATACCAGGTAGAAGCCGGCCATGCGGTATCTGGACTGACCGTACTTCACATTGAGGAAGAGAAAGATGTGAATGGCTCCCAGAACAAGGTTGAAGAGTCTCCATCGACTAGTTGATCGTATGATGTCGGTCTGCTGAGACACCATCCAGAAAGTTGCACCGAGCCAGTGCACACCTGGCACACACACACACACACACACACACACACACACACACACACATCCGATTCAGTATTCAGCCTCTAACACATACATAAACACACTAATACAAGATAAACCTGATGCTACAGCAGGTGGATCATGACCAGTGGAGAAACTTCAACAGTTGGTCAGATTTAACAACATACAGTTTTAGATGAAGTCTTGACATCCACACTTACCGATGACTCCAAGGATCCACTGTTTGAAGATGCGAGTGAAGAGCATGAGAACAGCAAACCGGGATCCCAGCATACTGACCTGCAGACGGAGACAACACATCCGTCACACAGGCAGCCGCTCATGATGTGAACACTGTCATGTTTAATGTTGCACATGCTGGTCTTTTAGCTCACCCTCCACAGCAGTCGGCACAGAATGGCAGCGGGGGTCATTTGCAAGTGTCCTGGTCTGATGAGCGAACAGGCTCTGGCATAGAGGACCAAGGCCCAGGCGAGGGACAGCAAACACACCACAAAACACACCGAGGCTGCAGAGAGGAGAAGAAATGTGAGTAATTCGAATCCCTGAAATGCTATATGTATACAGAACACCAGCAGCGCATGCACACCTGAAAAAATGGTGGAGACATGATTCAGTTTTAAAGCTGCAACAACAGATTATTCAGCCGCTCTGTTACTGGCTCTTGTCTGGGGAAGCTGATTGCTTCTATTGGAGGACATATCTTTTTCCTCAGTTACACTTCATGGTGTTTGACTTATTGCACTGACACTTTTGTTTATTGCTTTTAGCGCTGCAACGCACTGAACTCCTCTCAAAAATTAGTTCCATGTATGAAGCTCGTGGGCACTCACAGTATTCTCAATCTCAACACTGTAATAGCTCAACCATGGCTGGAAGTACGGCAAACAGAGAAAGTTCTTTTGTGTAGGACGGCAAACATGTGCCACAATTTTTTCTTTTTTAAAAAGAGCAAAAGTTTAATTTCTTTGATTTACTACTTTACAAAAATGTGAGGGATAAAAGAAACCTGGAACAAATATGTACAACATTTTTCCAGCTGTTACCAATACCGAAAAATTGGCAACTCTACATATTGTTGACTCTACATAGAAATTTAACCTCTTACATTTTTAATTTGCTTCCATACATGTGTCATTACTGTTCTCTTATTTGGAGCATTCTTCATTTACATGGTCTGCTGAGACTAATAACGAGTAAACAGATTTCATCTAGTCCAGAATAAAATTTGTTTTAGGATGTCCATTAAACTTCATTATGGTTTAATTCTGTTTATAAGGAAAACACTCATTTTCTTACCAGCTACAACATTTTGTACGGTTCTCAAAATACTCATCCAAAAACAACAACAACAAAAAAAACAGTCATCATATAAATGGAGCAAACTGCCTCAAACAATTACAGAATGTAGTGTCCTCACCTTTAAAAGATACATAAAAATACATCTAAGCTTCATTATATGACTGAACAAACTTGAAGGAGTCTGAATCACTGCTCTTCTTGCTCTATTGTGTTTGTATAATAATGCAGATATTACTTTAGTGTTTTTGAATGGTAGGATATCTGTTTGTGGTTCATGTGTGATTTTGTGGTGATTTTTTTAAGATTGTGGACCCTGGATGGCTAGTGTCACTGTGGCAGAAGGTAATGCCAAATAAATAAACACAAATCAATTTTAACTGCACGAAATTTAGTTAACTGCAAATCTATTAAAGAGTCTTTCACATAAATATATTTGGTAACTATCTGCTGATTCTTCACATCCTCTGCTACTACTACATACACTACTGCACTCATACTTTCTACATTTATCATCCAGCCTCTGTTTTACCTGGAGATTTGATTCCTATATCAGTGCAGATGAGCACATAAGTCTGCAGCAGCGTCTGGGGGAGGGTGACCACCAAGGCCTCAAACAGGCGTAAGGCGGACGCATCCGCCTGCTGCATGATCTCACAGTACACATCCTCATCCGGCAGGCGCATACACTCCCACAGCCTGAGCAGGACAGAGAGACATCATTATAGTCATTATCATCATGCATTTTTAAACTGCATTCGTAATCTCCTCTCCAACCAGAGCTGAAGACAGTTTGAGCCTCCTTGTGTGCCGTATCTCCATCACACGCACATAAACACACAAACAAAGAAGGTTAGTTCACCTTTTGAAGAGACCCAGGTGCAGAATGTGTGTCCATGTGAGAGACTTCCTGCGGATTCGTCCATCTGAGAGGTACCACAGATAACTGAGCCACTGGGGACCCCAACCTGAGAGACACAGGGAGAAGAGAAATGATATCAAACTCTATAGTTAACCCACTGTATCTATCTATTAAGCTATTTGTGGTCGTCACCTGGCAGCAGGAACAGTGCGGTGAAGCCGGCGAGATGGGCATAGCAGTAGTTGTGGCCCACCCACAGATAGTAGACAAAGCAGTAGATCACTGAGGGAAGATGGAAAACACACACAATTAAACACTTTTAAATGTTCTGCTGACCGGGCTGGAACAGCAGCTGTTTGTGAAGCTGCTGAAACATGATAATAAAGCCTGAATCATGAAAACACACATGCACACGTAAGTCCAGGTGTGAACCGCAACTAGAGACATTTCTTCAGGAACTAAGACAGCTGTATTTCTACTAAACTCTGCTTTGTAGCACAAGCCCCTTTAAAAGTTAGAGCTAATCTTCTGACTCCCTAAACAGTTGTGGACACTCAAGTATCTGACTACGGCCTAAACTTTTATAATCGCTGGTCAAAGGAGTTTCTGTGTACTGATCCCACTGTCTGATCATTGTCCTTTAACGTCATGTGAGACTAAAGCTGCAAAAATGTAAAGATTGCTTGATCAACTGTAAAAAATAATCACAAACTAGTTTGATAAGCAATAAGTTGCTTTTCTATGGCTGTAAACTGAATATCTGCGGGCAAAACACAAAGACTTGATTACATATCCTCCTAGTGTTCGAGAAACACTGACATTTTCACCATTTTCAAACAACAAATGGATTCATCAAGAAAACAACTGACAGATGAATCAACAATGAAAACAGCTGCAGGACTCCACCTGACTCAGGTGTGGATTAACTCAGTGGTCAAGAATATCTCACCACCAAACCTCTGAGCACAGGTGGCTAAATGTAATCATCTTCCACACAGAATAAAAAGCAATTATTGTTTCTCTGAGTCAGAAAACAACAATAAAACAAGCATACTACATAATGTACCTTGTATTGCTCTTCCATTTATTCATTACATCAATAGTTAGCTATATGATCACAAATGCAGCCTGTTTATGAAATATGACACCGACTGATGGATTAAAGTGCTCAGCAGCAGCACTTTACCTCATTCAAATGTTTTTCACATGCATCATGGTTTAATGATGTGCACAATGAAATGATTCTGCTGCTTGTGTCTGGATGCAGGAATCTGAACTTGAAAAGGAGAATTTTCCAATTTTAGTATCTCTGCTTTTGCATGAGTGATGGATGATGAATAAGTCATGTTAACGGGATGTGGACAAACCTTAGGAACACTGGATTATATGACTGGTGTGATTAGAAAACAAACCAGCCTCATGAACTACGTGCACAATATCAGACTTTTTAAAGAAAAGTGGATGTGCAGATAATGCAGCCCAGTGCATTCCAGCTTCAGCAAATGACACACAGGCAGTATTTTTGTGTGACACTGCTTACACTGCAGTGTCTACAACATTAATGTTTATGTCAGGAGGAACCTGCAGCATTTGATCAGTGGATAATTGCCAGAATGTGCACATTTCAGTGTGCAGTTTGTGGGTGTCTCCACATTTCCATTGTCCTCTGCTGTGCACTTCACCTCATCTAAGGTTCACTGACAGGCAGGCTGCTGTTCTCTCCTCCTCTGCTCTCTACATCCCTCTCTGCAGCTCTGCCTCCCCTCCACGCATGAAACCTGAACCGTTGGAGCTGCCGAACAGGCGGGCTGTCCGGGGCGGACTAGGCCCTCATCCTGGGGTCCGCCATCCCCTCGTCCATTCATGCACCTCCAAAAAAAAGAGCGCTGAAATATGACAACATGGCTCCGCTTTGCTGTTTTATTCAGGAATCATCTCGCAGACCCTGGCGTGGTGCAGATGAGCAAGGTGGGAAACTCTGACATGAGTCAGCAGCCCTGCGGCATGCAGGATTTCATAACGTGCAGGATGTAAAAAATGGAAAGAGGCGCTCTGACTGCAGACTGTGGTGGGACTCTATTATTTATGACAACAGAGGCGCCGAGGTGACAACAAATGCACAACTTTGTGCGGTGGATTTATAATATGAGACCTCATCCATAATAATAAATAAAAGAATCTCTCTCCTCCAGCTGTTCTGCATACATGAAGTGTGCGTGCGCTCGGATGTTGCGCACAATAAAGTCAAAAAACATCCATGCAGGATTCAGGCACATCATCACAATCAGCCTCAAACAGCCCGTCTACAGTGTGTGTGTGTGTGTGTGTGTGTGTGTGTGTGTGTGTGTCCCAGGTAGGACTCACGCGCCGTCCTCTCCGCAACGATGAGAAATGCGGTAAAGGCGAAGACGCAAACTTGGCAGCACGGCATGCAGGCGCCTCCGTTGCTCGGAGCGGCCGAGTAGTCCCTCATGGCGGAACGAAAAGCAGATCCGTCCCTCCGGTTCGCTGGGTTCTGTAAGAACGTCTGCAGGCCCCGTCGTGCTGTTCTGGTCCCGGTCGGTCCAGCTGCGGCAGCCCGCTCTCCCCGCTCCGTGTCCCCGTCCCAACGTCACCGCCCGTCCCGTTAAAGCGATAGCACTGCTGCTGGTGATGCAGGGAGACACCGAGGAGGCAGAGCACAGCTCACAGCAGAGCACAGCTGAATGATAGTGAGTTTAAATCCAAACATTATCAGGATTTTATGGTCTGATTTGGTCATTGAATCACACTCGCTCATCTTAAATGTCCAATAATGAAAACATTGGAGGTGACGTGATTTTAATGAGATCAGATCAGACAAACAAACACCCTGTTTGATCTGATGCTTCTAAGACTTACACAGATTCTTTGAAGTCACTCTTTGAAATGAATCAGATGATTTCTGTGGACATTAAAGGTGCAGAAGAAACATTTTCTGCATCCTGTAAAACAAGTTCTTCAACAGTCCAGTTCTTCATCAACCTCATCATTTTAGGGAGACTTATGGCTTCATAGATGAGGAACTTTGAAGATGATCATGTGATCTGTAAGAGTGCAAATTAAGATTAATCTGGAAAGTTGGTGTGTCATAAGAACCTATTTTTTGTCAGTGGTACCTGTTTGTATTTNGCCAGCTCATTACAGCCACTCACACTCTGTCCAACAGTCTAGACAACAAAAGCTGTTTATACCGACAACACAACACGTGAGAGGCTTTTTCTCACACACACATTCTATCTATCTATCTATCTATCTATCTATCTATCTATCTATCTATCTATCTATCTATCTATCTATCTATCTATCTAGAGAAAGTTTTGGAACTATCCTTATATATAGCTGCAGCACTAATACAGAATTCTCATTTGTTCATAGCCCCAAAAGACTCAAAGTAACTATTTCCGTTTTTAACTTGGGTAATGTACCTGGCTACTGGGACTAATCATTTCCTGAAGCCTACGCTGGTCTCCCCTAAAACTGAGCAAAATCTAAAAATATAATATAATAATCCAGCATATAACCCTGATGATTTGGCTTCTTTTTTTAAAACAAAAAAACAACAAACTGCTGAACTATCAGGCCAGTTTTAGAGTTGCTGGTAAAACAGCAAACTCTGAAATGCTAAATAACTGCAGTTCCTAGAACGTCCACTTGAGGCTGGCTCCAAAAGTGAGTCAATCCCCACAGACCCTTATGACAAAATGTTCACCTTTACAGTAGAAATAAACACGTTTGTAGCCTGCTGCAAAAAACAGTTTTGGTCTCTGTAACTAATTTCCCCATTCTGACAACTTTATGGAGGGTGTTATATATATATATATATATATATAACTTAATTATTTCAATGGTATCAAAGCTTGAAGCTGTTGCTAATTAATCCTATTCAGGACTTTCATGTTGCCATAAGTAGAACGCCTTTCAGGGTTCATTGGACCCTAAGAAAGAATATGTGAAAAATATTAGCTGGTATTGATTTTAGACGTTTATACTGTGTTAAATAAATGTTCTGATAAGTTGGCGTATTTTTGGTTCCAAATGCATGACAAATGTCCCTCTTTTTATATTTAAAAAATAAATAAAAAATCTTCAAAAAAACCCCCAAAAACCAATACCTGTCACCTAAACCAAATGGCCTGGGGTCCAAAAGACCTCAAAAGCCCCGAATAGGGTCAAAGGAGAGGTCACTCTGAGTGACAGGTAGGTCTGCGTGGCCCACTCAGCTCTCAGTTCCACCCTTTTTCTTTATTTCTGGATTAGACGGAAATTAGAAAGAGTCAGGCACTGCTGATATTCATACGGAGCTGCTGACTGGAGGTTCTGATTCACCAAACAGTGGCATCAAGCTTCTTATCGAACCCTTGCTGGTGTGAATGTTTCAGAATATGTCAAATGATTCCTTTAAACTTTAACTTATGTGAAGCACCATGTGGAGAAAAAAAAATGTTAAAGAGAAGAAGACTAAGTACACATGCAAGCAAGAGAAAATGTGACCCAATCTAATGTTCAGTCTGGATCCAACATGCCAACAGTCAGTGCAAAATACTTTCCCATCCCACTTTTGTTTTGTCACAGACACTGATCTTCCTCTCACTTCTCCTTTCTGCGTCTGGCCAAGTACTTATGTGGCACAATAGCTCTTTGTTTTTCTCCACGCGGTTAAAGAAAACCATACAGTTGCTACGACTGTTTCAGCTCAGCTCACACTGTACTCCAACACACACACACAAACACACACACACACACACACACACAGGGGGGAGACACAAAGACTCTCCTCACACACATCCTCCACATCGCGCTCCTCACACATTAAGCGTATATTTTCCCTCTGTGTGTGTCTGCTAATGTTAATCTAATGTGACGGTGGCCTTTCGCTCTCCCGCTGCACCGTTACTATCTAACGTGACCTGCAGAGAGAGAGAGAGAGAGAGGGGAGCCAGCAGCACAGAAATAGAATTAAGACACGGGGAGGGGGAATTAGAGCAAGAGAAATTAAATGTAGTTGAGAGAGGGAGAAAGAGGAAATTATGTGGAGGAAAAACAAAGTAATCCAGCAGGTTGAAATACTTCCATCATCATCATCATCAGGATGGTCACCAAAGACATGAGGAGCAGCAGCATCGTGTGCAAACTAAATGTTCATACTTACATTTTTATTAATGCCAAGATCCCATCTGGTGCGTCTACTCCTCTCCTCTCCTCTTCCTCCTCCTCCTCCTCTGGACTCCTCTACTCTCTGCGCTCTACTCTCTCCTCCCCTTTCCTCTCCTCTCCTATTATCTCCTCTCTGCTCTTTGCCTTTCCCTCAAAGAAAGCCAAAAGCACACCAAGAGTACAATTATACGTATAAATCTCCTCCGTCCTCCCACAGTTGTCAGACAGGCCCACAAGACTCCGTCTCCTCTTCACTTTCTTATGTAGATACAAATTAAAAACGTCAGTCATTCTCCCCTCTTGCCCTCACTTCTTCTGCCTCTGATGCAGCAGCAGCAGCAGGAGGAGGAACGTCGCCCCGGCTGTTTTCCACAGAGCAGTTTCCCGATATTCCATTTCAGCTTTTCCAGGTTATCTTCCAGACAGAGAGGCAGAGGTCAGCTCCTGAGGGCAGAAACTGTGACATGAGAGACCCCGACAGGTCGACCGAATCTCCCTCCTCTCTGACTCTCGCTCAGGCCGACCAGCGCACACACAGGCGTGCACGGTTGTGAATGCACACTGGCTGCTTCTGCTCTCGTGCCTTTTTCTCGGTGTTTCATGCATTCAGCAGAGGGAGGAGAGAGAGAAAGAAGGAGAGAGGGAGGGACTGGGTGGCAGAAAAGCCAACAGAATACCTTTTGCTATAAAAAAAAAATAGAAGAACATCTCACGTGTAAATAGATTTTTGGCATTTTTTATGTTTTTACACACAACACATAAGAAAAAAGTAAACAAGAGTGAACCAAAAACATATTCAGCGCACTTCTTGGTGAAGATGATGGATGGTAATGAATCAGAAAAAGAGACACACACACAGTTCTATTATGTAAATATGTAATTCACTCAGCTGTGTTTGGGAATTCACCTTCTCACTGCACGCACAGATTACATGACCGCTGTTTGTGAAGCTACCCAGTGTATGTATGTACAGAGACTAAATGTTACGAGATCGAGGGTTTACACCTAAATTGTCATTTGGCTAAAAATAACTTCAGATCAGATAACGTTCATGAAAATTTTATCCGGCAACCTGTCATCTTTGCGAGTTATTTTTGTGCTGATGTTATGCAACAGGAAAAACCTGAAAACCCCTTCTGCTGCTGCTGCTGCTGCTGCTGCAGGTTGGGGGCAAACAGAGTTATCCAGGGCAACAGCTCTCAACAGGTATGGAAGAGAAACGGGTAAAGGTGCCCTAAAAACGAGGTGAGAAAACTTTACTCTTTAGTGCAATGAGCCCTGCTAGCTCTGAATATAAAGAGAGCAGCATCACAAACTCATTTGTTTTGCCTTTTTCCAACAGCACCAGATCAGAACGGAGGTATTACATCTAACATCTGAGTCTGAACAGTCCACCTTGAGTTCACTTCTCCACAACAGACTCCTCTCACTGCAACACACCTTTATAATCGTGGATGTGTACTTAAGCTGCCAGCACTTTGCTCATTCTTTTGCCGCATGCCTGCGCACACTGCTAACCTGAAAGCTCTACTGCTGCTGTTGCTGACAGCATTTCAAACCTCCTCCCCCCCAGTCCAGCATCCACCTGAAACTTCTGAATCTAGCTGTGAAGGAGGAGGTAAGTCGAGATCGTAGACTGCATAGGAAAGATCGACAAAGCCTCCAGGTCTCAAAAGTAAATGCAGAAGTGGCTTAAACCTGTGTTCTCTCTAATGACCAGCAGGGGGCGACTCCTCTGGATGTTTCTCACTGTATGGAAGTCTATGAGAAAACAATCTTACTTCTTTCTTGGTTTGTTTCCTCAGCAAACAATGTCCTAACGAGTTTATGGTCTGAATTGCAAGTTTTATGTCTCCTTTACTACAACATGAAGTTCATTTTGTAAATTATGATCTGATTTTCAGTAAAATAGACAATCATGCAGGGTATGCTTTAGGGCAGCCGTCCCCAACCTGTTTTTGCACCACGGACCGCTTTAAAGCAAGACAGTTTTCTACGGGCCGGTCACTGCGCGTATAACAAATGCTAATTGTTTTTTTCCTGTTAAAAAAATGTCATAAACAAATAAAATTAAGTTTTGTTGTTAAATATATATTTACTTTTTCTTCTGTCTCAGCATCGATTAGTTTTATTTATGTATTTTGGCAGCGGTTGGCTTGACGGCTTTGTTTAATGGTCAGGCATGAAAGTCAAGTGCGAGAAGCAAGTACAGGTGGAAGTGACGGGAAGACGAGTTTGTAACTTTTCAAAATAAAACACACTGCAGACTGCTGGAAATCAAACAAACCAATAAAACATTTTCATTCTTTCTGTGCGGTCTGGCACCAAATGAGCCATGGCCCTGTACTGGTCCGCCGCCCGGTGGTTGGGGACCGCTGCCCCTGTGATTGACAGGTCGCTATTGTATTTGTGTGCAAAGTGTTCCAAGGTTCTCCAGGTTCTCAACTCCAGGCTTCAAAACACTTGTCAACAAACATCATCATTGTTGCTTCATGACCTTTTATAAACAGTCTGTGGTCAGAAGTGACGAGGTCAGTGTCTGTAGACGCCACACAACACTTCCCCACACATACAACGTGTGTTGGTGTTCGGTAAACAGGAGTCGACTCTTTTAGGTCTTTTTAGGTACAAGCTTAGAGCTTACTGCTACAATAGTTTATTTAGCATGTTAGCAGGCTAATGTCTTTAACACTAAAGGAAAGCTATGGTTGGGATGATGTTCGTAGTTTCTAAGGTTTCTATTCACAAACTTAAATGCAGGACAATGAAAATGAGAAACCTGATGATGGGGTCGGGAAAAAAAAGTCATCAGAGATCAGAAAGTTCTTCATCCTGAAAATAAAAGCCTGACGTCATACCAGACGTCATGACAATCGATTCATTGTCGAGATGTTTCAACCCTGATTTCTTTTTCCACTTTGTCCCCCTTTTCCTTCTCTGATCCAGATTCAGCATCTGAACATGTTTCAGGAGAACTCAGTAATGAACCATTCATACAACACTTAATATTACTCACAAGAATAATAACACTGGATGTGCTTCAGTGAACACAATATGAAATCTCAGCAACTTTTAGCTTTTGCCTTTCAATGAGCTGCACAAATTACAGGAGCGAGAACATTACAGTGAATCCTTCATGGCTGTTAAGGTCTTTATTATGCCCTGAGTGTGAGACAAAGGTAGAACACAGACGTCTTCCTCTTCAAGCCTCTGCCATACAGGAGAAGAAGGAAGAAATGAATAAGACGTAGTCCCAGCAGATAAATCCAACTTTCTCCCACAGAGAGGATTAAAACGATTCAACCGACAATTATTGAAAACAAGCAATTTGTTAAGGAAAAAAATGGAACTATCCCACGAGCGCAGGCAAATGTGATGAGAAAACCAAATCACTTCCATCAGTGACACCACCCACCGCTGTCACCTCGTCATCATTACTGGTACTTTTAAAAATAAAAGCGGCTCTATATGCAGAATACATGCACCACTGTCAATCCATGATGCATCCATGCCTGCACCTCCTCCTCCTCAAAGTGGTAAAATATTAACTCCCTCAGCTCCGTGCAGTGTGTGTGTGAGGAACTGTTGTCAGTCATCTCTGAAACAGTGAGGGAGTTTCAGATGCCGAGTGGGAACGCTGGGGCTGCCTTTGCTCCGCTGGCTTTTCGCTTCATTATTTATGACCGGAGGGAAAGCCTCGGGTCACTGTGGGCAATCTCGTCCATCAGCAAAATAAAACAGGGTCAGCTTCATTATGGATGAAAGCAGTTAATATTTATCGACGGATTTAAACACGCACTTCGCTCAGAAATCTCCTGACCGAGCCACAGATGTCCCAGAGTTCTCTGCTTCGTGGTTGACTCGTTCACATTCGGCGGTCTGTGGTACTTAACCCCAAACCCAGCGACAAGAGAAAGATGTAATTCATCTAATTTGGGTCCCGAAACTGGAACTTCAGTTTAGCAAATGGCCAATTTTCCTAAACAGTTGGGTGTTTTTAGTAAATTTTGTTAATCAACAGTGAAACCAAAAACAAAAACCACATTATTTTTTTCCAGTATGTGCCTCAGTGATGTGTTTCTAATAGCAACAGAGCGATATTACACAGCAGACTAAGTTACAGTGTCTTTTCACATCCGCAATGTTTGTTAGCGAGATGTTTTTTTTTTTTGGTTTTGCCTCTATGAGGGAATTTATTGTCAGAAAACTCCTTTCATTTTAATTCCGAGTACTCAAACAGTAGTTGAGTACCTGTACTTTTACTACATTTGACAGTTTCATGGCGTACTTTCACATCACTACAACTTTTTTACAGCTCTGTCGTTCTGCAGATAAACTGTTTGCATACAAAAGTTATGATGAATTCATAAAATGTGATGCATTGTCAGACGTGACTGGTTGAGCTGCACATTAATCTGCTGCCTAATGCATCACTACTAATAGTCTAATTTATTATAACACTCAGCTGCCATTCCGCTGTATAATCTGTACTTACCAGGAAATGTCAAAGAAATAAAACCAAAAAAGCACATTTCATTCTGTCATTAACTGCCTCCGGTTTGGAGGCTCTTTCTCTGGAAAGAGATGCATATGGACAATCAACTGATGAACATTTAACTAAAGCAGTAAAACTAGAGACTGGACAATCAAAACATTGAGCTGAAAGGTGCTTTTAAAGCTTTGTGGAGTAAAAGGGGAAGTGCAGAGTCGGGCCATAATTCATTCGTGGGTTTATCATGGAGTCAGCGAAGGCAACAAGTGAAGGACCTGAACGCTTCAACCAATCGCAAGCATTTCATTTTTCAAAACTGAAAAGCAACAGTGCAAAATGGGTTACGGAAGAGTTTTACTTTTTAATTCTACACGTCCCGGTCACCACATGAGACCCGCCTGCCTCGCTGGGTTCTCTTTGATGTGGACTTTCTCTTTGACTCTGTTGTCTCTCTGTTGCTACAGGGCACCTTTACCCAGAGTAGGTTTTTGGCCACAACACAGACCCCTCGTTATTTCTGAGTTCGCTTTGTGTGTGTGTGTGTGTGTGTGTGTGTTACATAAGACAGCTGTTCATGTGGTGATAATCAAATCATTCCCATGACTAAGTCAAGTGGAACTGAGGGCCTCTCAGACTCATCCTCTGTGCACATGTCACTCACTCACTCTCTCTCTCTTTCTCTGTGTCCATGCTGCTCCTGTTTCTCCACATGTGTTGATTCCCCTTCGCCTGTTTTCTCCTTCTGCCTCCAAACTAAACTCTCCTTCTGCTCTTTTCTGTCATACTTCTCTCTCTCTCTCTCTCTACCTGTTTCTCTCTCCCCCCTCGGCTCTTTTTTCTTTTTTTTTTGGCGATCTGTCCTCTTTCTGCCTCTGTACATACTGTACTCTTATTTACAAGGAAAAAAATCCAGTAGCTGATCTTGGAGAGAAAACAAATCAGAAATGACCCTGAGATTTAGACACGAGGCACATGAAGCCATCTGGGGGTTTCAGAANACACCAGGTGGAGTCCTCGACTGACTCCTGCAGACCTCAGTAGTGGCTCCCCGGAGAAGAGAAGCTTCATGTGCAACCAAAGGAATGTGGACCACTTTAGATGTGTTAAAGTGGGGGATTCACTGAATGATACGCAAAAACAGCTTTCATGAAATCCTGGAATTGAATTTTTATTAACTTTTTCAACTCAACAACACAGACTGAAACAGAACACAACCTTCTCACACACAATGCTCTCTTGTGCAACAACTGATTCGCTGCCAGCATACAGAGCTGTTAGGTAATCCTTGATGCATTACTTTACCGTTGTATGTCCCACTTATTAGTGTGCAGTCATTATAAAGGAGGTTCAGAACTGCAGCAGAGTTAATGTCCTCCTCTTCAGACAGGAAACATCAGATTGATCTCTCTCCATTTTTACCCCTTTTCCCTTCCTGTTGCCTTTATTTTCAGCTTCCAGTACTTAACCCATTAATTATAGCAGGTTCACAGACAGACAAGGGTGAGCTGAGGAAAAGTGCAACAACAACACAGTGTCACATCACTTGAATCCGTACTGTACACTCATACACGGCACCCGTTCCTCCTCCTGCGCATCTGGAAAAGCACCTGTTAAAAATGGAAAAGTTAGAAAATCCCTGTAACTTCACGGCGGCAGTTACACGTCGCAGCATCTACAAAACATCTGCAGCAGACGACAGCAGCTCCGTAGTGTCTTTTTCTTCTTCCAAACACGAAACTGTCATCTCACATTGGAGGACCAGAGCCATCGCGTGTGTTCCTGGAGGGACCGGCTGCACGGTCACCGGCAGTTTGATAAGAGACTCTTTGGTGCTGTCAATACATCATTGTTCATTTCACAACAGTGTTTGTTCACCTGCGCGTCCATTTGTTCATCCGTCTGTCTGCCTCTACGTCTTCCGTTTTCCTCTCCGTCTGCCTCCCGGTCTGACCTTGTGTTTACTTTCGTGTCAGTAATATCTGTTGAGGCTTTGAGTGACCGTGCTGATGTCTGGTTGTCCGTTCATCCAGATCTCCCGAAGAATCCTTTCCCGCTCTTCTAGCCTCTGGGCTCGGTCCAGCTCTGATGGCGCACACACACACACACACAGAGGAGAAAAAAAAAAGGTTGAAACACACTCATACACTGTCTATTCACATAACCATCAACTATCTATTCTTCTCATTATTCTATTTTAAAGCAGGAGCATGTGTGTCTGAGTGCATCTGACAGCCGAGCTCAGAGAGATAATCAGAGCGAGCATCTACAGGGAGAGCGCAGAAACGTGTCCTGACACTGTATGAGGCCAAAAACATGGAAATGAAAATTGCACAGGGTGATTTAGATTTTGACAAACAGCTTGCTGGATGTAGTTGTGCCTGTTTTTTAGTGTTTGCATGCTATCAGCTGATTACACTGATCTTGATGAGTGCGTGTCTGTGTACCCTCGGCTGACGTGAACATGGTGGCGTGCAGCAGGGCCCTCTCGAAGCGCCTGCGTCTCCGTGCCGACAGGTCAGACGTGTCATCCCAGTCCTCCGACTCGCTGTCCCCAGTGGGCCCAGTGGGCCCAGAGGCCACCACGGCAGTGTGGTCCGGGTTGCCGTCGCCCTGCTGATGGATGGGACAGTTGTGATGGCGGCGATGATGATGTTTGTTCCTGTGGCGATGCTGGGGGTTGTTGCTGTTGCCGTAGTGGCAGTCTGCTCGGCAGTGAATCTGGAAGACGATGGCGCACAGCGTGACCAGGAGGCCGACGCACACGCCGCCGAGAAACACCAGCGCCGTCCTCTCAGGTTGGTCTGTGAGAAAAAGGTCATTTAAGGAAGTAGGATGTAAAGTTAAACTTGTCAGCTGCTGCTTTATCCTCCTCTGCTTCCCCCTCTCAACCCACACTGTAAAAAATAAGTGGGTTTTTTTTGTTTGTTTTTTTAAATCAGGTTTTAAGAACTCACTGTTTGGGGTTTTTTTTGTTTGTTTGTTTGTTTGTTTGTTTGTTTGTTTTTTACTGTTACAAGTAATAGCTAGAAATCACAGAAAGAAAAACATATTAACTGAAGTACAAATAAAAAAGATCACACAATTATAAAAACATGACAATATTTCTTCTGCCTTTAAATCATCAAACACTATTATTATACTGATATTTGCTGTTATTCAAAAGAAAAATTATGTATATGAAGGGCTAAAAAATGGTAAATCAACTATTCAACAGCTACTTTTGTTAAGTTACAGATTGTATCTAGCAAAATTACAGAAAAAAAGGTGTACATTTACATGGTAACTCTAAAAAAAATAAAATAAGAACCACATTAAAAATCTGTATTTTTACAAATAGCTTTCTCTTTTGGTGTGTGACCATAGGATGACTGGTTGACTGTATTTATATCTACTAAATATATCATCATTTTACAAATATTTGCAGTTGTTTTCACATTTTTCTGCAGTTTTTGAATGTTACAATATTCCTCCTTTCTTTAACTTATGTTTTCTGGCATCCTTGCTGCAAGATTTAACTTTTTTTCTCCTTTCTGCTCTTTCTCCTCCTCTTCTTCTTGCGTGTCCAGTTGGTTCAGACTGTGACATCCTACACCCACCTCTCTGCTACCTGTTCCCTGTGCATTTTCTTTTTTTTTTTGCTGCCAGAAACACATTTTCAGACTCTTCCAAGTTAACTAGCAGCTTTTTCTCCAGAATTGCAGACAGTATATGCAACTTTTTTGTGACCTCATCCTCAAAGTGTGGCTCCCAGGCCCCACAGGGATCTCTGGGGAATCCAGAAAACAAAGAGCCACTACAGTTAAGAGCTTTTCTTTTGACTTAGCAGAATGTTTAATGCTGTTTTCAGTCCTCACGCAGCTACGCATGGCTGACCGGTTCTACCTGCAATGAAGGTGTAGGCTGCCAGGATGTTGCTAAGCAATGCCATCTCCTGGGAGACCACCTTCACCTCCATGTTGGGGCTTCCCGTCGTCGGAGCGCTCATGATTTCACAGTGAGTCGAGGTGATTGTCTTCTCCTGCAGAGGGCACTTCAGTTCCTCAGGACTTCCCTGGATTGTAGGTTTTTATGGTGGAGGTGTGAGGACAAATGTGGGAAAGGATGGAGGGAAAGGACCAAGGAGAGAGAGATAGATGAGACGGAGAATTAGGAAGAAGTTAACAAATGTTATTGGAATATCATCTTTTAGTTTAAAAAGTAAAATTTACACAGAGAGAATCTAAAGCAATGCCAGAATACAACACTTTGTTATTCTACCTGTGCATTCCCAGTCAAAACAAAAGCATTAAAGGTATCATAGTTGTGTTAAATCCCCCTGTGGTTACAGTTGGCATCTTTGTGTGTACTCAGGTTTGTGCCTGCAATCTTATCACCACACCAGTTTTTAAAGCTCTCAAGTAAACCAGCTGTGCTCACTCACACACACCACTACTTTATGTTGAAGGCAGCTATAAAAAAAAAAAAAAAGATCCAATCACCAGTCTCGTCCATGTATCCATACCTGAAACATGTCTTTCACGGAGACAAGTTGATGTGATTAAACTGCCAAACAAACAACAAATTGTTGAGTTAATCATAGAGTAGTTTGGAAACTATGACACCGTCCCCATAAATCTATACCTCTCTCCCATTATCAACATGCCTGAGCACAGACGGGAAGACAACAACAGTGAGGCATTCAGACAAACAGAGCGGCTAAAATATTCTAATTTTGCCACACATGTAAAAGTATTCCCACTCACTGAAGTGCACTTTTGTAAACACTGTAGTATCACACACACACAAACACACACACATACACATGATTTATTGCAGAGGTGGTTAACGTAGCGGCTGTCTGGAAGCGACGGGAGTCAGGATGGAGGGAGAAAACCAGCGTGTTTGTTTTACACAGAGCATGCATTGGATGTATACACTGTACTCTTATTGATTCTGAAAAATTCATCACTTATCTGACCCCTAGGTGGCAACGAATAGCCATCAGCGTTGCAGCCGACCTACAGGTTCACATCTAAATGTTGCTGTTCTTGCACGCAGAAGCAATCACTGAGCCGTGATGCTGTTGTCCAGCTGATGACTGACATGTTGTCTGCTGGAGATTTTTTTATTTGTTTTACAAAGTAGCGCTGATGCTGAAACATTTCAGGCTCTTGCTCTGTTGCGTTCGCTCAGTTTCACGCGTTAATGCTCACACATATCGTGAGTGGGCAGAAAATCAAATCAGAGGAAAGAGAAACAAGTTCAACTGTAATGTGTCACCACTTTGACCATGAGGGCAGCTCAGCAACATGAGTACTGTGTGTTTCACTATAGTTTGGGGTTTGATTGTGTTTGGAGGTGAGAGTGTTTTAGTTTTAGTGCTGTGGGGCGTCCATGTGAATTGTAAAATCAGAGTTTGCATTAATCATTGTTGTTTCCACGTAAAAAGTCGAACCCATAAAGCTTAAGACAGTCCACTGTTTTTGTTCTATATTACTCAGTTTTGTCATGTAGCTGCACTGAGCTACAAATATGACACTGGTTTAATATGCACACATGTGCCGTGGACCTGAAAATGTGTTTGTTTCAGGCATCAAACAATGTCACACAATATGACACTAGTCTGCAGCACCCAGATAAACAGACTGCAAAAAACAAACATAATGCACAGTCTGTGGTTGATACATGAAGACCCAAACGTAGACGATGCTTGCACTGAAAAGATCCGAGCATTTATTTATGCATATTTCAAACAGATCATGATTTGATGACTGTTTTCTTAAAAGCGATGCTGATAAAAGCATCGAAATTAGCAGCTCCACACAGTAAATCTGAGGGGTCACGATGATTAGAAAAGTTACAAAAAGATGTATTTCTGCTTCACAAAACGGTGACATTCCTTTAATCTTTGCTTTTTATTTCTTAAATACCAATGTTCTTCAAATTTAGCACTGCGTTCAAGATCAGTCTTTGTTTTATTACAGCTTTGTTTGAAAAGGTCACAAGGCCTCAGTTTTTTTTTCAAACTTATGATTCATTAAACTCAAGCTTTTGCATATTTCTTATGATGGGTACGTATCGCCGTGTCGATTTTAAAACTGCCATGACTCGTGATGCGCTTTGACAGGCTGAGTTATGCCGCTCCAGAAATAAACCTGTCCACATCAGCTAGCCCAGCCCGATAAAAGCTCCCCCTTCTTAGAGGAGATAATGCCAATTAGCGCTTACTGCTCGTTGTAGCTGCCGTGCTGTGTAACAGGGTGAGATAAGTGCGTTTTCATCATCATCACTTACTCGCCTCACAAACACTCAGATCCTGCAAACATTTACTGAGCGTTTTTTTTTTTTTAAAGATAAATTAAAGCTGCGTGTTGAGTCACTTTTATTCTCTTTATCTGTAAAACGGCAACACTTGAATATCTGCACATGAGTGACATTTTACATCCGGACTGGGCCTAAAGCATGACTTTCTAATTACACACAAAATTTGCGAAGCCCCCTCGGCAACACTTGCGTTACTGACTTCCTTTCCCAGCATTTCATGATCTTATAATCAAATAAAATTAAACTCTGTAGTGCAGACGCAGAGTGGAGCTGGGTTAAAAGGACATTTAACATTTTTAATTTCACAAGTGTGCTGATTTCCCCAGCTGGCACATTTAAACACATCTAATTACATGTTAATATGTTCTCACTGAGCTTTTGCCCCATTAGGAGTCTTTATTAATGACTGCAAACAGGCCAAGCGGTTGAGTGAAGACTGCTCCGTCCTCAGGAAAAACAACAGTGAGGATATTACACAATGAAAAAGCAGGCCTTGAAAAATTAACAGTGAAGTCTTTAAACATTTAAGACCAAAACTGTGTAGAAATATAAAGACTCCAAAACCTGGATGTTGTACTCTCATGCCGTGAAGCTGTAAAGACAGAAGTTTAAACCTGAACAGATAAAAAATGGATGAAGCTCTCAGAGAAGATCAAACTGGCCTAATTTCTGAGGATGTTTTCGGCTGTAACAACGCAGGAACGCAGCACTTTTGACCTGTTAGGAGAAACCAAAACACACGCAGGAGAGCAAATGTGCATTTCATCCGTCACTTTTCTGGAACTGTGCGCCCGACAAGATGGGCTTCGGTCCCATCCTTCATTCATCGGCATATAAAGACACCTCAGGGCTTATAATTATGTTACAAAACTAACAGAACGGTCAAAAAGCAACGCACAACAACACAACAACAAATGGCGTTATACTGCAGCGCAACATAACACAACCAAACACAAGACAACCTCCGAGCACTTCTAAATTCACTGACTGTCAGGGTCATTTTGTGATGTTGTGTGTAAATGCTGCAGGACGTGGCTGCCCTTCTCTCTCCCACTTTCCCTGCTTCCTCTCTCTTTCTGTCTTTGGATTTGACAATTTGGGTTACTGTATGTTACAGCGAAAAGGCTTGTCATTGGGCCATCATAAAGTATTTAGAGTTCAGGATGTTAATTTCTTTATTTAGCAGTTCACCAAACCCACTGTGCTTCTTAAAAAAAAAAAATCATATTTGATCCCTTTCGCTAAATGAAATAACCTCTCTGAAACCTTTCTAAACAAGCAGACAGTCATGAGTGTCAGAGCAGGTAAATGCAGTTAAAAATCCTGTCATAATTTACTATCATGGAGCTGAATGTCTCAGTTATGTAATGACATTAGAATGAGACATTTGGCCTGCAGCCAGCTCATTACAGCCACTCACACTCTGTCCAACAGTCTAGACAACAAAAGCTGTTTATACCGACAACACAACACGTGAGAGGCTTTTTCTCACACACACATTCTATCTATCTATCTATCTATCTATCTATCTATCTATCTATCTATCTATCTATCTATCTATCTATCTATCTATCTAGAGAAAGTTTTGGAACTATCCTTATATATAGCTGCAGCACTAATACAGAATTCTCATTTGTTCATAGCCCCAAAAGACTCAAAGTAACTATTTCCGTTTTTAACTTGGGTAATGTACCTGGCTACTGGGACTAATCATTTCCTGAAGCCTACGCTGGTCTCCCCTAAAACTGAGCAAAATCTAAAAATATAATATAATAATCCAGCATATAACCCTGATGATTTGGCTTCTTTTTTTAAAACAAAAAAACAACAAACTGCTGAACTATCAGGCCAGTTTTAGAGTTGCTGGTAAAGCAGCAAACCCTGAAATGCTAAATAACTGCAGTTCCTAGAACGTCCACTTGAGGCTGGCTCCAAAAGTGAGTCAATCCCCACAGACCCTTATGATAAAATGTTCACCTTTACAGCAGAAATAAACGTGTTTGTAGCCTGTTGCAAAAAACAGTTTTGGTCTCTGTAACTAATTTCCCCATTCTGACAACTTTATGGAGGGTGTTATATATATATATATATATATATAACTTAATTATTTCAATGGTATCAAAGCTTGAAGCTGTTGCTAATTAATCCTATTCAGGACTTTCATGTTGCCATAAGTAGAACGCCTTTCAGGGTTCATTGGACCCTAAGAAAGAATATGTGAAAAATATTAGCTGGTATTGATTTTAGACGTTTATACTGTGTTAAATAAATGTTCTGATAAGTTGGCGTATTTTTGGTTCCAAATGCATGACAAATGTCCCTCTTTTTATATTTAAAAAATAAATAAAAAATCTTCAAAAAAACCCCCAAAAACCAATACCTGTCACCTAAACCAAATGGCCTGGGGTCCAAAAGACCTCAAAAGCCCCGAATAGGGTCAAAGGAGAGGTCACTCTGAGTGACAGGTAGGTCTGCGTGGCCCACTCAGCTCTCAGTTCCACCCTTTTTCTTTATTTCTGGATTAGACGGAAATTAGAAAGAGTCAGGCACTGCTGATATTCATACGGAGCTGCTGACTGGAGGTTCTGATTCACCAAACAGTGGCATCAAGCTTCTTATCGAACCCTTGCTGGTGTGAATGTTTCAGAATATGTCAAATGATTCCTTTAAACTTTAACTTATGTGAAGCACCATGTGGAGAAAAAAAAATGTTAAAGAGAAGAAGACTAAGTACACATGCAAGCAAGAGAAAATGTGACCCAATCTAATGTTCAGTCTGGATCCAACATGCCAACAGTCAGTGCAAAATACTTTCCCATCCCACTTTTGTTTTGTCACAGACACTGATCTTCCTCTCACTTCTCCTTTCTGCGTCTGGCCAAGTACTTATGTGACACAATAGCTCTTTGTTTTTCTCCACGCGGTTAAAGAAAACCATACAGTTGCTACGACTGTTTCAGCTCAGCTCACACTGTACTCCAACACACACACACAAACACACACACACACACACACACACAGGGGGGAGACACAAAGACTCTCCTCACACACATCCTCCACATCGCGCTCCTCACACATTAAGCGTATATTTTCCCTCTGTGTGTGTCTGCTAATGTTAATCTAATGTGACGGTGGCCTTTCGCTCTCCCGCTGCACCGTTACTATCTAACGTGACCTGCAGAGAGAGAGAGAGAGAGAGGGGAGCCAGCAGCACAGAAATAGAATTAAGACACGGGGAGGGGGAATTAGAGCAAGAGAAATTAAATGTAGTTGAGAGAGGGAGAAAGAGGAAATTATGTGGAGGAAAAACAAAGTAATCCAGCAGGTTGAAATACTTCCATCATCATCATCATCAGGATGGTCACCAAAGACATGAGGAGCAGCAGCATCGTGTGCAAACTAAATGTTCATACTTACATTTTTATTAATGCCAAGATCCCATCTGGTGCGTCTACTCCTCTCCTCTCCTCTTCCTCCTCCTCCTCCTCTGGACTCCTCTACTCTCTGCGCTCTACTCTCTCCTCCCCTTTCCTCTCCTCTCCTATTATCTCCTCTCTGCTCTTTGCCTTTCCCTCAAAGAAAGCCAAAAGCACACCAAGAGTACAATTATACGTATAAATCTCCTCCGTCCTCCCACAGTTGTCAGACAGGCCCACAAGACTCCGTCTCCTCTTCACTTTCTTATGTAGATACAAATTAAAAACGTCAGTCATTCTCCCCTCTTGCCCTCACTTCTTCTGCCTCTGATGCAGCAGCAGCAGCAGGAGGAGGAACGTCGCCCCGGCTGTTTTCCACAGAGCAGTTTCCCGATATTCCATTTCAGCTTTTCCAGGTTATCTTCCAGACAGAGAGGCAGAGGTCAGCTCCTGAGGGCAGAAACTGTGACATGAGAGACCCCGACAGGTCGACCGAATCTCCCTCCTCTCTGACTCTCGCTCAGGCCGACCAGCGCACACACAGGCGTGCACGGTTGTGAATGCACACTGGCTGCTTCTGCTCTCGTGCCTTTTTCTCGGTGTTTCGTGCATTCAGCAGAGGGAGGAGAGAGAGAAAGAAGGAGAGAGGGAGGGACTGGGTGGCAGGAAAGCCAACAGAATACCTTTTGCTGGAAAAAAAATAGAAGAACATCTCACGTGTAAATACATTTTTGGCATTTTTTATGTTTTTACAGACAACACATAAGAAAAAAGTAAACAAGAGTGAACCAAAAACATATTCAGCGCACTTCTTGGTGAAGATGATGGATGGTAATGAATCAGAAAAAGAGACACACACACAGTTCTATTATGTAAATATGTAATTCACTCAGCTGTGTTTGGGAATTCACCTTCTCACTGCACGCACAGATTACATGACCGCTGTTTGTGAAGCTACCCAGTGTATGTATGTACAGAGACTAAATGTTACGAGATCGAGGGTTTACACCTAAATTGTCATTTGGCTAAAAATAACTTCAGATCAGATAACGTTCATGAAAATTTTATCCGGCAACCTGTCATCTTTGCGAGTTATTTTTGTGCTGATGTTATGCAACAGGAAAAACCTGAAAACCCCTTCTGCTGCTGCTGCTGCTGCTGCTGCAGGTTGGGGGCAAACAGAGTTATCCAGGGCAACAGCTCTCAACAGGTATGGAAGAGAAACGGGTAAAGGTGCCCTAAAAACGAGGTGAGAAAACTTTACTCTTTAGTGCAATGAGCCCTGCTAGCTCTGAATATAAAGAGAGCAGCATCACAAACTCATTTGTTTTGCCTTTTTCCAACAGCACCAGATCAGAACGGAGGTATTACATCTAACATCTGAGTCTGAACAGTCCACCTTGAGTTCACTTCTCCACAACAGACTCCTCTCACTGCAACACACCTTTATAATCGTGGATGTGTACTTAAGCTGCCAGCACTTTGCTCATTCTTTTGCCGCATGCCTGCGCACACTGCTAACCTGAAAGCTCTACTGCTGCTGTTGCTGACAGCATTTCAAACCTCCTCCCCCCCAGTCCAGCATCCACCTGAAACTTCTGAATCTAGCTTCCAGTTTTGAAGGAGGGGGTATGTCGACTGCATAGGAAAGATCGACAAAGCCTCCAGGTCTCAAAAGTAAATGCAGAAGTGGCTTAAACCTGTGTTCTCTCTAATGACCAGCAGGGGGCGACTCCTCTGGATGTTTCTCACTGTATGGAAGTCTATGAGAAAACAATCTTACTTCTTTCTTGGTTTGTTTCCTCAGCAAACAATGTCCTAACGAGTTTATGGTCTGAATTGCAAGTTTTCAGTCTCCTTCAATACAGCATGAAGTTAATTTTGTAAATTATGATCTGATTTTCAGTAAAATAGACGATCATGCAGGGCATGCTTTAGGGCAGCCGTCCCCAACCTGTTTTTGCACCACGGACCGCTTTAAAGCAAGACAGTTTTCTACGGGCCGGTCACTGCGCGTATAACAAATGCTAATTGTTTTTTTCCTGTTAAAAAAATGTCATAAACAAATAAAATTAAGTTTTGTTGTTAAATATATATTTACTTTTTCTTCTGTCTCAGCATCGATTAGTTTTATTTATGTATTTTGGCAGCGGTTGGCTTGACGGCTTTGTTTAATGGTCAGGCATGAAAGTCAAGTGCGAGAAGCAAGTACAGGTGGAAGTGACGGGAAGACGAGTTTGTAACTTTTCAAAATAAAACACACTGCAGACTGCTGGAAATCAAACAAACCAATAAAACATTTTCATTCTTTCTGTGCGGTCTGGCACCAAATGAGCCATGGCCCTGTACTGGTCCGCCGCCCGGTGGTTGGGGACCGCTGCCCCTGTGATTGACAGGTCGCTATTGTATTTGTGTGCAAAGTGTTCCAAGGTTCTCCAGGTTCTCAACTCCAGGCTTCAAAACACTTGTCAACAAACATCATCATTGTTGCTTCATGACCTTTTATAAACAGTCTGTGGTCAGAAGTGACGAGGTCAGTGTCTGTAGACGCCACANTCCAGTTATGGGAGCCTTTGCACGTTAAAAGCTTTGGATTGTTTGGATTTTAAATTAAATCCCTTTAACCTAAACATAACATTTACATGCTTCAGTGTTCAAAAACCACATTATTTTTTTCATTACGTACATCACTGCAGCACTTGTGCCTGAAATGCTCCATTTTAGTTCCCATTGCTTTAAGACATTCATACTGAAAAGCCTGACCTGTCCAGGGTGTCCCCTGCCTTCACCCTAAGTCGGCTGGGATAGACTCCAGCCCCCCCGTGACCCTAGTGAGGATTAAGGGGTGCATAGATAATGGATGGATGGATGGATACCCAAAAGCCCAGTTTGCTACGACTGGTCAGCTGGCCCAATGAGAGCGAGGCGATGTTGGTGCTGTAACAGCAGAAGTATAGGGATGTGGCCTTAGGTAGTAAACAATCAGGGGAGTTGCTCATATTTTGTTTGAAAGTGTGTCAAACTAGGAGCAAGGCAGGCGTTAGTGAATTATGTTACATAGAGACGTAGATAAGTGACAGAGAAAAAGTCTGGACTTCAAACGAGGCCTTTCTGGTACAAAAACACAGGAATATGACACCCTGAAGGGAAACAAAGAAACACAGAAAAGAACAATATGGGCTCATTAATGCCAACCTTTGAACGGTGCTGCTCATCACATGAAACCGTTATAATCAGCTTGTTTGTCAGGTTTGTTTTCTGCTGTTTGTTTTTAGCTGAATCACATTTTATTTCTCAAACAGTAAACACATTTTTTTGTGATGGTCACATTTTAAAAAAGTCAAGCTGCACAAAAGCTTGAAAGTCCCACTCTGGTTTTGATTTATCCCTAAAAACTCATCTCAGATTGCAAAATAAGAACAATTCAGCCTTACATGTGTGTCCTGGAAACTGATTCTGAAGAAGAATGATGACACAGAAAGCTGCACCCTCTACGCTGACAGGATTGGTTGATTAGATTTGCTACATATGAAACCCCAGAAGTGTGAATCTTGGAGTTGGCAGCTTATTTTGGTCATGATGTGTCTTCTCGCCTCGAGGAAACATCATACGGACATTTTAACAAGAAAGAAAAGTAGATTTTTTTTAACCCGAGGTGGTCTTTAGGTACTTTTCTACACGACAAATTTGTTTTAAATCAAGTGTAAAATATATAACAATCAGTTCCCACCACTCGTATCACCTCGTCTTCACTGCATTAGAACCCATTACTGCTCATTGTGTAGCACTCAGCTGCAGAAGGTTGAGTTCAGCTGACTTTGTGGACTCAGTTACGCACTTAGTGTGGTTACATAATGACTTTTGCTCCTGTGGCCTCAGAGCCAGTGGAGGGTAAAGAAGGACTTAATGAAGTCTATTGGTGCGCACTGACAACTCCACGCTGAACTCCACTGACACCGGACACCCACGGAAACCAGCGAAAATCTCAGATAAAATCCTCAAAAATATATTTTGCTTGTTTCAACCTGAGATATTTTGGAGTTTGCCTCAAGTTGAGACCTGGTTTTATGAGATATTTCACTGGACTTACTGTATTTTCACTAAAAATCAAACACCTGCTTACCCGTGTCCTCGCTGCACTGAATTTCTCCTCATTATTGGAAACTTTTAAAAACGACTGCATTCTAAAAACTGGATCTATTCCACACAAATACCCGTATTTCAAAATAAAAGCACAAATCTGTCTTTTGCTGGAGCTGACATCGGTGAGATCGTGCTGTAATTGTGCACAGAGGCTGAAGCAGTGTGTTCTGAGCAGCGGCAACCCCTTCACCCCTCATGCACTGCTGCACAAGGTCGAGGACTCCAAGTTCACACGGTTAAACGCCCCGTTTCTTCATCCCGGTCAATAATGTGACAGCTTGTTCACTTTTAATATCTTTAATTTGCCTTAAGAAACCCTGATTCAGAGAGTGCCACATAGAGGCCAAAGTGAGTAGAAACAGCAGGTTACAGACTCCAGGCTGCTCAGCTGTGAACAGTCTGGGTTAGAGAGGCCATAAACTCAGTTAGCACAGCAGCTGTCCATGCAGAAGGCTGCGGAGGATAAAAAGTAAAAACAGAAGACAAGCTTTTACATCCCTACACAGACAAGGAAGGTAGTCCAGTCTCTTTGCACATTTTCCACAAATTCGAAAAAAACAAAAAAAAAAAACAGGAGAGTTAATATAAGAGTTAAAAACAAACTGTTGCCGATTGAATAAGACAAATCAATAGAACACAAGAGCACGACACAGCAGGCCTAAGAAAACGACTAGTGATCTAGTCTACTTACAGTAAAACTCAAATCGCCCTCACAGGAATCATCTCAGACGTCGAACCAGCTTTCCAGCTACATGTTCAAAAACAGACCCAGTGAACACCAACTGATTATCCGGGACGACACAGCGAAGGTGCTCCAAACCTTTGGATAGTCACGCGCATAAATTAGGAAATAAATACAACCTTTTCTTTTTTTCCGTTCAGTATATATCCAGAGCACCGGCGGGCGCTCAGAGTTAGAAAAGAAACAAAGGACAAAAGGGTAAAAACAAGGCAGGAGACACCAGAAAGTCAAACTAGAACACAAATATACAGCGTTTTAAACCTTCTGTCCTACACAGCGACTTTTTGAGGCAGCAGAGACGGACAACGTTGGTGTCAGTGAGGTGGGGACGGCGCTTAAACTATGTCTGTCGGGGCAAAAGAACAAAAATGCAGAAAACACTGTTTATTTTTTTTTTTAGACAAACTGTCGATCTGTGATGCCTCAAAAAGCTGACGTCCTCAAAGTCCCCTGAAAAGGTGAGACGGGAGCAGCTGAAGAGAGACGGAGTGCAGAAAGAAACATTCATCAATACGGCTTTTTCTAAATTGACCTTAACTAATTTACACTCTCAGCTGAAATTACTTGGCCTTGGCTGATTTTGCACGCTAAAGAAAAAGCAAAGAAGACTTCATCCCAATGAAATCTAATGATTTTAGATAGCTGACATATTTTAAAAGACTTCAGACTTGCATTAAGGCAAGAAGTTGTAAGTTAACTCCCAAAGTTGCAGCATCCAAAGCCTGAGGATATCTGTATGTTTCTTTAACTCTTCTACACTCCAAAGTTATGCACTCACACACTCTCTCTCTCTCTCTCTCTCTCTCTCACACACACACACACCAATAAAGCTCAAGAAAATCAATGCTCAGTATAGTTACAGTGACACAGACTCGACCCAGAACATCCTGAGATCTTAAGCCTACAGTAGTAAACTGACTTCAGACCCAAACGACAGACTTCTCCTCCAGGTTGCCTGATGCATTTCATGTCGCCGTCCCTCATCTGTTTGTGATGCCCTTAAACGTCTCAGTGAGGAGACGACGCTGAGTTACGACAGTTTAAGATCGGAGACGGACAAAAAGCGGGTCCGCAGAGTCTCTAAAATCCCATCAGTCGTGAGCTCCTCAGAAAAGAAAATGTATTTAACATATAAATATCCTGACAGATAAAACACTTCAACTCGTTAAATGGCCTTGGCTGAGCAGACTTGGCAAAGTGTGAATACTTAAAAACTCACTGTTGTAACGGAGACACAGCTGTGGGAGCCTAGAAAAGAGCATGTGTAGTCTTATTGCTTCAATAGTACGATAGTTATTTGCGCCTAAGCAGCCTTTGTGCAGTTCTAATATTACCGCAGACACAGCGTCTCCACTGTTTAAGAAGGCAGGCGGTGCTCTTTTCTGTTCACTCCATCAGAGTGTAAATATTGTGCAGGTGCAAACTGCTGCACTGCTTCCCTTTTTCATCTGATGTCACGGTGAAAAAATTAAAAATTAAAGAGCTCGAACTCCTATTGGTAGCTTCAGATGATGTCACCCAGGTCCTATAATCCCTACTGGAGGATTCAGATGACATCAGAAGAGGTATTATTAGTGCTGGTTAATATTAAATGTATTAAGGCCTGATGTGTGAAACACAGTTCAGGGGTGTTTCTTTTTGTACGGGTCTCTCCTTGGAGTCCATTTTATGCATGTAGGAGGAGCCATCCTAGTTAGTTAATGTGAAAACAAGCAGCTTTTCCTGTTTGGTTAATTGTTATTATTTGGATGTTTCTGTAGACGAAGCAGTTTCTTATTTCAGTTTGTCTTAAATCCTATTTGTTGCCGAAGAGCTGCAGGTCGAGACGGACCCACACTTCTCCCGTTGGAACTTCATGCAGCAGAAGACGACGTGTTACTGGTCCCTTGTTCTCCAACTCTTTCTTTATGGTTGCCACGGGAACCTCGGTCCGACCCAGGAAGTCTGGTAATGTAAAAACAAAAAGGGCACATCTGTTAGGAGGAATAGGATGTAAAAATAAAGCTGAGCCATTTGTCATCAGAACATTGTGCTTAATAAACCACAACATGTTAAATGTAACTCCAGCTGCTTGCAGTTTAGAAATCAGAAGTTAGGTTTAGTACAGAGGATGAATTTTGCAGATTTAAAGAGACATCAGTAACTGAGAGAGTACGGACAGTTAAAATAAGATAAGGTAACTAGCATGTGTCTGACCATCAGGTGAAAACTGGTCTCTTTCAAAGATGGTGATGCAGAGGACGTCCTGGTAGAGGTCTTTGATGTGAAACTGACAGTTGAAGTTCCACTTGGGGTTCAGAGTGTCGTTGAGCGTTCGGGATGTGAAGATCTGAGCTCCCATGGTCACTTCACAATAAGGGTTGCTTTTACCTGGAGGAGGGAAGGGGACACGAAATGTAAGAAGAGATCAAGACCATCAAAAACAAGGACAGAGGGGAAAAAAGATTGTCAAGAAAAAAAAGTTAGTAAGAATAAAACAAAGCAGACAAAATGGAACATAGAGGACACAGGGAGGGCTTTATGACAGAGAACCAGTCTGTTTCCTATTTCCTGGACTCACAAAACACCCTGTAGCGAACAGATCAATTTTGACAGCAGCACTCAAGTCTGGTAGGTGGTGGTTTTTTGCCAACTCTTCAGCATGTTCTGCCTAAAATTAGTTTTCCTGAGTAGAATGTTTCAGCTTCTGCTAAAACTTAGCAGGTGTCCAATTTGGCAGAAACACGTCTTCCTCATTCTTCTTGTTTCTTTCCACAGGTTTCATACACGCTCGCTCACGACGGCAACACTGTCGTGATTCCTAATCAGGTCTGACTGGCATGTGACTCTTGCTGGGAACCAATATTTTATGTATATAAACTTATTTTTGGTTCAACATGCGCTGAGCTTGTAAACTAGACCTGAACTGGTTCTCAGATTAAAAGCCCAAAGAGAGGCCTCTGACTTGAACAAAGGAAAAAAAGAGACGACAGACACAGTTCAGTGTTTGTATATCCTGGTTTCATTTGGCATCCATGCAGCAGGAATTAAAAGCTGGATTCCAACACAACAGTTAAAGCTCAGTGTGTTTTTCTGTTAGTCCACTGAACTGGAAGTACATCCTGTACCGCGCGTGTATTCATGCTCACCGTTGGGTTTTCCCGCCTTGAGTTCGGTGGCTTCTAAAATAGTAACAAGGAGTCGGCCGATTCCACTGGTCTTGACAGATCGCGCTGCAAACACACGCAGATGGATTTATGGTTAACTGAGATCTTCACACTGGGTGGAACAAATATGGATGTTGTATGTTTGTAGAGACAAACCTTGATAAGCTTTTTCCCTTTTTTTCTTTTCAGTCTCAATAAACTCTTCAGAAGCTGCCTTGATCTTCTGAACCCACGCCGTCCTGAAAACACAAAAAGCACTTGTAAAGGTCTCAAACGCACCACTGTGTGTGTGTGTGTGTGTGTGTGTGCGCTGCTACCGTTCATTGATGTTGTCGGTCCTGAGTATGTAGACTCTATCGATGTGTGAGATGTGGAAGATGGGGTCATCACTGGAAGGATCTGGCAGCTTCACCAGAACTTCATTTAGCAGCACAGGCTACGGGTAAAAAAACAGAATAAATGAGAAACTACAAAAGCCTCATGCTGCCTCAGAGGAGAACATGTCTACTTTGTGCACGTCTTACCGGTTTGTACATCTTGAGCTGCACATTGTTCCTGTTGCTGAACAGTTTATCAGGCCCAGACGAAGTGAACTGTTTCGCCGCGTGAGTCAAAAGTAGAAAGTCATTAAAGAGGAAAGCCCAAAGTTCCTTGTTGCTCTTCGCTTTGAACATCTGAAAAAAAGAAAGAAACTATGTGAGATAGTCGTATATAATTGTGGTCAACAAAAATGATAAAATGCGATTAAACAATCATGAGCACAGTTAGCAGCTTTACTTTTAAATCCAGTCAACTGTTTAGAACCAAAAGACAAAACCGCAAACACTTTTCATGGTGGTGTATCATCGCTGCCTCAGATCCGTGTGTTGGGTTTCTGCTCACATGAAGCAGCTCACTGGTGTCTGAAAGTTTCACTCTGTGGTCTGAGGCTTGTACCAAGTCAACATCCTGGGATGTGACCCAGTAAAGTTCTGCATTTCATCTCCCTGCATGTCCCCCTCTGCCTGGTCTCTTTAACTTTCTTATATTTTAAAACATTTATACAGGCGGATGAAAAATACTTTTCTTTAGAACAGGAAGACTCACTAGAGATGCTCACAGACTCTGACTGTATTCAGGGTCACAGTTTGACAAACTCTGCCGTGTTACTCACCTTCCCACTGTGGAGCAGCTTCCTGGGGCCCAAACAGTTGGTAAGTGAGTTAAAAACTAAATGCTGTGAGAGGAAGAGAGAAAGTTCAGAGTAAATCCTTCACGTGCTCTTTGCAATTAGCTATGATGAAAACCAGTCTAACAGCAGATGAACAGTGAGTTTAATACCTCTGCAGCGCCGTCACACTGGACGTGGTTCTGAATCCATTCCAGTCTGTCAGAGTTCTCCTTCTCTCTCACGCCCTCGTTTACCTACAGAGGATAATCGTTGAGCACAGAACCTGAATAAAAAGATTCCTTTGACACACTAATTAAACTACGAGAGAAATAATAATATGACGAACCTGTTGACAAAGTTCCTCTGCTCTCTCCAGAGCTTCCTTCAGAGGACCTCGGTCAGCGTGGCCCTCTGCAGTACACTCCAGGATCTACAAACACACAAAAGTAAATACAGAAACACATTAACTACACCCACCAACGAGAGACTAGACCGTTATTTATTGCTAATCACACACTAGAAGGTCAGTATTTGAACCACAGCAGAAGAGCTGGTGAACACGATGGCCTACATTTTTGATGTGCAGTGGGTAGCGTGTGATCCTCTGCATGGGCTTCAGCAGGAAGCTGGACAGCGGCATGCCTTTACACCGGTAGTCTGTGGCGATTTTCTAAAAGAAATAGACGACAATGTCAATAAACATTCTTGCTTCTACCCACATGTATGTTATGAGAAAACACATGCAGGTCTCAAGAGGTCAAATGTAAGATGTTGAAGTTGTATGAAAAGCATATAAAGTCAGTTTAAACTCCAATAAACAGCAGCAGAAACCAAAAAGTTGTCACGCTATAAATGGAAAACAGGCATCTCTTATTGAAGTGTTGACAGTGCAGTAAATGTGGATGTCAGACGTGAGATGGACCATTTGTCCACCTCCTCCAATCTTCCACCCTGTCACTCTGGTGTTTATTTCTCCCACTACACCTTTCTTTCCTCTGTCTCCTACCTTGAGGAAGTCCTTGAAATCGGGCTCGCTGTCGGTACGAGTTTGAAGCAGCGTGGCGCCGTTGATCTGGCAGGAGCAGAAGCGGATATATGGCTGCATGTGGGACAGCTCGGCGGCCAGGATGTCTCCGATCATCTGCACCGGCATGTTCTCCCCGCCCATCTTCTTACGAACACGGAGCGCCCTGCACACGTGTGAATAAACACAAACAGCTCTGTATTGTTGCACACAGCAACACTAAAACAACTGCACTTGTTATCACTCTATCACTGTTATTTCTAGATCCGTTTGCTCCGTCTGTGTGACATTTACTTGACAAGTTTGGTGTTGCAGGTCAGCAGTTCTTTCCAGTTGACAAAGATCATGCCCATCTCTGTGTCGTTCAGCCGGCCTGACTCGGACATGGGCTTGTGGAAAACCTACACAAAGGAATAAAAGTACAGATTTACAAACACTAAGAGGTATGTGATCAGGAGAATATGCAACACATCGCTCCTTAATTCAATTCTGTTTTGTCACAGCATGTAATAGTTGTTGGATGATTTACTGCACATGTAAATTGAACATAATGGAGCTTCAGCAGGATTACCTCCAGCACTATCTGCAAGTCTTCCACATATCTCTCCTCGGTCTGCAACAGCTCGTGGATGTAACCCTGTCTCTTCTTCTCCTGAGGGCTCAGCGAGTCCAGGCTGTTCAGGTCTGCACACCCTGCAGGACAGCAGCGATACACAAGAGAGGGTTTGTATAAAAATTAAAAAAAAAAAAAAAAAAAACAACCAACCGGTTGGGGCCACTTCAACAAAACCACGGCAACACGTCAGCACTGCATTTACTGCCTCCTGCTGGAAGTTCTGGCACGAATACAAAACCGATTCTTCGTACTCCACTTGGTCGTGTTTGTGTGCACATTACTGAAGCTTTCAGACAGGAGGCGGGAGACGACAAAGGGGAAGAAGAAGAAGAAGGATGGAAAAGGAAACACAAAAGTCCGTAGTCTTGATCGGCAGACACACACTTACCTAGTGCAGAGAGTCCATCTGCCAACTGTGAGGGTCCTACACAAACTGACTGTTGCTCCCCCACAGACCCTTCTCTCTCCTCTCCCTCTCTTGCTTCACCTTCATCGTCTGTCTCATCCCAAAGGTTTAGAAAGTGAAATCTGCCTTGCGAAGCCATCGGTATGACAGTGATCCTGTTTCTTCAGGTGTATCAGTTAGTCGTCTGTTTTACAGTTGAGTTTTATTCCAAATCTGGTCGTACTCTGTCTCTCCTGTCTGGTTTGTCTCTTTCTCCTTCTACGCTGTTATCTTCTCGCTGCTGGTAAATCTGTTTGTACCAAAACAGGAAGGGAGATTCTTTCTTTCTTTTTCACCCTGACGCATGTTCAGAGTAGCTAAAGCTCACTTTTTTTTTTTTTTTTCTCTTGTGGCACTGAAATGAGCCTGAAAAACACAGCTCACATTCATAGAGGATATTCAGATTAGACAGCTGATATTATATTAGGTTTGGTAAAGATTCAGCCAGAATTACGTGAATAATAATTTTGTGAAAGCCAAACAAAAGCAGAGAAACACATCCAAACTATTTGAGAATCCACCCTTTGCGACTAATTTAGTTAATAGTAAAAATAATCGGACGATAGACGCCAGAAAAAAGGGGAAAAGATAAAAAAAGAAAGCAAAATGAAGGACCTGGCTGAGAGAATGTTCTTATTTATCTGTTCATCTTAATCACATGTATTGTGTTGACAATATAAACACACACACACACACACATGGTAGAGCTGAGCAAAGATATTTCATTTAACAATAACACATCACTAAACTGTCATCTCAAACCAATCTTTGTTTTTTAAACGTTTTATTTCAGAATCAGAAAATATATTAGACACATCTTCTAAAATAGTTACACCGTCTTTTACCACAAATGTTCTATATAAAGTCGGTTGTGCTAACAGCTGCTGCGGTGACCTCTTTGTCAGTGTGGTTCGTTCACCCAGTTTGACTGCAGCTTGAAATCTAACAGACGTTCACTAAAGTCTGGTGCCCGCTGAATTAAAAAGAAAGAAAAGCGTAACATGTGCTTTAATTTGCTTTCCTCGCATCAGGGATCATCAGACTGTAATGTAGCATCATTCAACTGAATCCATGGCCACAGTATATATTTTTCACTTGCTGAACGGCAAGAAATGCATCCCCAACGCTATTTTTTTTCTAGTGTGTGACCTGTAGTGAACACCGTGAGCCTGTTCACTTTGTGCATAAATGAAATCAGTCAGAGCAGCAAAAACAGCATTCGTTGAATAGAAAGTGCAGCAATCATTTCTCATCGTCACCCCTGGGAGTGAAGCTTATTCTCTATATCGTGAAGAGTCGCTCACTTCAAGACTACATATGCTCAATTATGTCTCTGTTAGTAGTATTAGCAGATCCGCTTATGGCTTTTATATGTGCAGGACTAACTGTATGCTTCTGCTGTTCTTTGTCACAATCAAAGGCCCACTGCAAAATGGTTATAGTGAGCAGACATCCAAGCTTCTACCGTACAAGTGTACTGAGCAAAAATGTAGTTGAGCATGTCTTGTTTACTTCCTTTTTAAAGTATTTCTTTTTGTAAAGACAGAAACTTAATGACTTGTTTCAAGCATTTTTTGGCTTGAGTCAAACNACTTTTAAATCCAGTCAACTGTTTAGAACCAAAAGACAAAACCGCAAACACTTTTCATGGTGGTGTATCATCGCTGCCTCAGATCCGTGTGTTGGGTTTCTGCTCACATGAAGCAGCTCACTGGTGTCTGAAAGTTTCACTCTGTGGTCTGAGGCTTGTACCAAGTCAACATCCTGGGATGTGACCCAGTAAAGTTCTGCATTTCATCTCCCTGCATGTCCCCCTCTGCCTGGTCTCTTTAACTTTCTTATATTTTAAAACATTTATACAGGCGGATGAAAAATACTTTTCTTTAGAACAGGAAGACTCACTGGAGATGCTCACACACTCTGACTGTATTCAGGGTCACAGTTTGACAAACTCTGCCGTGTTACTCACCTTCCCACTGTGGAGCAGCTTCCTGGGGCCCAAACAGTTGGTAAGTGAGTTAAAAACTAAATGCTGTGAGAGGAAGAGAGAAAGTTCAGAGTAAATCCTTCACGTGCTTTTTGCAATTAGCTATGATGAAAACCAGTCTAACAGCAGATGAACAGTGAGTTTAATACCTCTGCAGCGCCGTCACACTGTACGTGGTTCTGAATCCATTCCAATCTGTCAGAGTTCTCCTTCTCTCTCACGCCCTCGTTTACCTACAGAGGATAATCGTTGAGCACAGAACCTGAATAAAAAGATTCCTTTGACACACTAATTAAACTACGAGAGAAATAATAATATGACGAACCTGTTGACAAAGTTCCTCTGCTCTCTCCAGAGCTTCCTTCAGAGGACCTCGGTCAGCGTGGCCCTCTGCAGTACACTCCAGGATCTACAAACACACAAAAGTAAACACAGAAACACATTAACTACACCCACCAACGAGAGACTAGACCGTTATTTATTGCTAATCACACACTAGAAGGTCAGTATTTGAACCACAGCAGAAGAGCTGGTGAACACGATGGCCTACATTTTTGATGTGCAGTGGGTAGCGTGTGATCCTCTGCATGGGCTTCAGCAGGAAGCTGGACAGCGGCATGCCTTTACACCGGTAGTCTGTGGCGATTTTCTAAAAGAAATAGACGACAATGTCAATAAACATTCTTGCTTCTACCCACATGTATGTTATGAGAAAACACATGCAGGTCTCAAGAGGTCAAATGTAAGATGTTGAAGTTGCATGAAAAGCATATAAAGTCAGTTTAAACTCCAATAAACAGCAGCAGAAACCAAAAAGTTGTCACGCTATAAATGGAAAACAGGCATCTCTTATTGAAGTGTTGAAAGTGCAGTAAATGTGGATGTCAGACGTGAGATGGACCATTTGTCCACCTCCTCCAATCTTCCACCCTGTCACTCTGGTGTTTATTTCTCCCACTACACCTTTCTTTCCTCTGTCTCCTACCTTGAGGAAGTCCTTGAAATCGGGCTCGCTGTCGGTACGAGTTTGAAGCAGCGTGGCGCCGTTGATCTGGCAGGAGCAGAAGCGGATATATGGCTGCATGTGGGACAGCTCGGCGGCCAGGATGTCTCCGATCATCTGCACCGGCATGTTCTCCCCGCCCATCTTCTTACGAACACGGAGTGCCCTGCACATGTGTGAATAAACACAAACAGCTCTGGATTGTTGCACAGACAGAGTCCACATCAACACTAAAACAACTGCACTTGTTATCGCTCCATCACTGTTATTTCTAGATCCGTTCGCTCTGTCTGTGTGACATTTACTTGACGAGTTTGGTGTTGCAGGTCAGCAGTTCTTTCCAGTTGACAAAGATCATGCCCATCTCTGTTTCGTTCAGCCGGCCTGACTCGGACATGGGCTTGTGGAAAACCTACACAAAGGAATAAAAGTACAGATTTACAAACACTAAGAGGTATGTGATCAGGAGAATATGCAACACATCGCTCCTTAATTCAATTCTGTTTTGTCACAGCATGTAATAGTTGTTGGATGATTTACTGCACATGTAAATTGAACATAATGGAGCTTCAGCAGGATTACCTCCAGCACTATCTGCAAGTCTTCCACATATCTCTCCTCGGTCTGCAACAGCTCGTGGATGTAACCCTGTCTCTTCTTCTCCTGAGGGCTCAGCGAGTCCAGGCTGTTCAGGTCTGCACACCCTGCAGGACAGCAGCGATACACAAGAGAGGGTTTGTATAAAAATTAAAAAAAAAAAAAAAAAAAACAACCAACCGGTTGGGGCCACTTCAACAAAACCACGGCAACACGTCAGCACTGCATTTACTGCCTCCTGCTGGAAGTTCTGGCACGAATACAAAACCGATTCTTCGTACTCCACTTGGTCGTGTTTGTGTGCACATTACTGAAGCTTTCAGACAGGAGGCGGGAGACGACAAAGGGGAAGAAGAAGAAGAAGGATGGAAAAGGAAACACAAAAGTCCGTGGTCTTGATCGGCAGACACACACTTACCTAGTGCAGAGAGTCCATCTGCCAACTGTGAGGGTCCTACACAAACTGACTGTTGCTCCCCCACAGACCCTTCTCTCTCCTCTCCCTCTCTTGCTTCACCTTCATCGTCTGTCTCATCCCAAAGGTTTAGAAAGTGAAATCTGCCTTGCGAAGCCATCGGTATGACAGTGATCCTGTTTCTTCAGGTGTATCAGTTAGTCGTCTGTTTTACAGTTGAGTTTTATTCCAAATCTGGTCGTACTCTGTCTCTCCTGTCTGGTTTGTCTCTTTCTCCTTCTACGCTGTTATCTTCTCGCTGCTGGTAAATCTGTTTGTACCAAAACAGGAAGGGAGATTCTTTCTTTCTTTTTCACCCTGACGCATGTTCAGAGTAGCTAAAGCTCACTTTTTTTTTTTTTTTTCTCTTGTGGCACTGAAATGAGCCTGAAAAACACAGCTCACATTCATAGAGTATATTCAGATTAAACAGCTGATATTATATTAGGTTTGGTAAAGATTCAGCCAGAATTACGTGAATAATAATTTAGTAAAAGCCAAACAAAAGCAGAGAAACACATCCAAACTATTTGAGAATCCACCCTTTGCGACTAATTAAGTTAATAGTAAAAATAATCGGACGATAGACGCCAGAAAAAAGGGGAAAAGATAAAAAAAGAAAGCAAAATGAAGGACCTGGCTGAGAGAATGTTCTTATTTATCTGTTCATCTTAATCACATGTATTGTGTTGACAATATAAACACACACACACACACACATGGTAGAGCTGAGCAAAGATATTTCATTTAACAATAACACATCACTAAACTGTCATCTCAAACCAATCTTTGTTTTTTAAACGTTTTATTTCAGAATCAGAAAATATATTAGACACATCTTCTAAAATAGTTACACCGTCTTTTACCACAAATGTTCTATATAAAGTCGGTTGTGCTAACAGCTGCTGCGGTGACCTCTTTGTCAGTGTGGTTCGTTCACCCAGTTTGACTGCAGCTTGAAATCTAACAGACGTTCACTAAAGTCTGGTGCCCGCTGAATTAAAAAGAAAGAAAAGCGTAACATGTGCTTTAATTTGCTTTCCTCGCATCAGGGATCATCAGACTGTAATGTAGCATCATTCAACTGAATCCATGGCCACAGTATATATTTTTCACTTGCTGAACGGCAAGAAATGCATCCCCAACGCTATTTTTTTTCTAGTGTGTGACCTGTAGTGAACACCGTGAGCCTGTTCACTTTGTGCATAAATGAAATCAGTCAGAGCAGCAAAAACAGCATTCGTTGAATAGAAAGTGCAGCAATCATTTCTCATCGTCACCCCTGGGAGTGAAGCTTATTCTCTATATCGTGAAGAGTCGCTCACTTCAAGACTACATATGCTCAATTATGTCTCTGTTAGTAGTATTAGCAGATCCGCTTATGGCTTTTATATGTGCAGGACTAACTGTATGCTTCTGCTGTTCTTTGTCACAATCAAAGGCCCACTGCAAAATGGTTATAGTGAGCAGACATCCAAGCTTCTACCGTACAAGTGTACTGAGCAAAAATGTTGTTGAGCATGTCTTGTTTACTTCCTTTTTAAAGTATTTCTTTTTGTAAAGACAGAAACTTAATGACTTGTTTCAAGCATTTTTTGGCTTGAGTCAAACCTGGAGGATCTATTCTTTCTCACATTGTCCACAGGTTTGAGAGACAAGAAGAAGAAAGTTCCAGTCAAACTTAACCCTCATGTCTGAATACAGGCACATCTCTGAGGGGAGACAGATGTAATTAGTGGGCTCCAAGTGAGATGAACTCCCAGAACTGGAGAGCAAGAACGGTGGAGAAAAATAAAAAGTTTCAGAAACAAGGCGAAAAGAAAAAGAAAGAAAAAAATGAAATGTAGAAAAAAAATGTCAAGGGAAAAGGTGTCGGGGTAAATGGAGGGGAAGTATTTGTGACTCCGTGAAAAGAAATAAAAGGAAGGAACAAGGACGAGCCACAGAGAAACCCACAATCGCTCTGCTTCACTCACTTTCCCTGTGATTCAGCATCATCAATCAAAACAAGAGCCGAGGGAATCAACAAGGCACCGAGGCTTTAGCATCTCAAAGAATCAGCACAGAGAGAGTCACGAGAGAGTCGCTTCAAGTTCCAATTCATTCACTCAAAGATCCCGTTTTTTCCATTTTTAATCTGACACCTGTTCACAGTCTGTGTTTCTCTCACACATAAACAGAACAGTTGCTCAGTGGGAGAAGTTAGTGGGTAGAGAGTCCAGACACTCCGCCCGGGCAGAGCAGAGTGTGATAGTGGGTCTCTCTGAAGTCAGGAGGAGGAGAGAAGGAGGAGGTGGAGGAGGAAGAGTCTTTCTACCACCCTAGAAGAAGAAAGAGACAGAGGCCGAGGAATGAGAGAGAGAGAGAGAGGGAAGGAAAAATACAGATCAGAGAGGGAGAGAGGGAGGAAGTGAGAAAAACAGGGAAATAGTGACAAAGTCAGTGGGAAGAAAAGATAAACGGATGGACAGATGTGTTGATGGCAAACTATCAGTGATGGTGGGTAGGGGGTGGATAGATGAAGGTAAGGTTTAGTTAGTCACAGAAATTTGAAGCAACATGGAAGTGATTTTAACATTTCCTTTCATATATATACTGTATTTCCTTAAACAACAACCAGGAGTAAATAGTCAGGGGTTCGGTCACTACCAACAAATACAGGCCGGCCCCTACCATACAATTTTTCACAGTAATAAAAAAAGAAATAGAGGGTTTCTGTCGAGTTAAACATTTGCTTCACATCGACTGTAGTGAGCACATTGGAGAAGTTGTGGCAGCAAAGCTTGTGGATGCTAGCTAACCTGTTATGCATGTTCTGTCATACCGAGCGGCTCCATGGCGGCTTGTTCTATTATTCTTACAGTTTGGTATCTCATCTTCTGTTAAATCTGCTGACACATTCGATTAGCAAAGCTGTGACATCATGATTCCTGTGTTAACCAAAACGAGTGCATATAAACCGATAATCTACTAATAGCGCATGTGCTGAGAAACCTGAATTGTATCACTGATCTAAGGTCTGAGTCTCTCCCCTCTGTAGTGTTCATAGTGCTATCAACTAATTCTAGCGAAGCAAACAGGAGCAGATTAAAACAAGTGTTGATAATAAAATATCACAAATACAAGCCTGCCTCAAATGAAGGTCTGCTAATCTCTGCAAACTAAAAGGTAAACAAAGGTCCTGGTCACTATTTGAGGAAAAACAGTACCCGTGATATAATGATGCCTGAGAGATTTACTTACACTGCTGGCTGGGGTCGCACTCCGCTGTGGTCATCTTCACGTAGTTGATGGGGAACAGGCCAGTGACCCCGTTGAGCTCCCCTTTCCACCAGTCAGGGTTGTTCTTGTCTAGAACGTTGATGAGTTGCCCTTTAGAGAAGCTCATCTCGTCCTGATTGGCGGCCGTGTAGTCGTATATGGCGATCACCTGACAGACTGACGGAGGAGAGCACAGAGCGCATTATAGTTATTAATACGTTTTGCCTCACGTCACCTCTCACCCCCACATGACCTCCAAAGGTTTGTGTTTACCTGGTTGGTGTGCTGGTGTTGACTTTCCACTGTTAGATCCCAATATTTTAACATTACTGGAAGGGAACCAGCCCTTTTGACGCTTTTTACCGCGTGCCTGGAGTTAGAAAACAAAAGCAAACATGATTGATGAAGTTTAAATCAGACAGGAGGGATGCTGGTGACAAAAAAACAATAGTCTTCAAAGTCTTGAACGCACAGTTTTCCATCAAAAACCTCAAATGCAGATGAGGGTCATAATATAAGTCAGAGGGGTTGCACGCTAATTAATAGGACAGAAGAGCAAAAAGGACATAAACAATTACTTATTTCTCAAACTTGCACCTCCAAAATGAAAGAAAAACATGAGAAAAAAAGAAATTACTTGAACTAGTCACAACCAAACTGCTGCAACTGTAGGCTGCTACACTAACAGTCAAGTCTGTGGTTATCTACTGTGCAGAAATAAGGATGCATTAAAAAAAAACATTACAAAAAACAGATAAGCGCTGACCTGCAGTTCTCCAAGCCACCAGCCAGAGGCGGTCTTGCCGAGGATGACGATGAGCTGACCATTTTCTAGACTTAGCTGCTCAGAGCCGGTAGAGGAGTGGGCCCTGATCACCTGGGCGATCTCTGCACGCACACAAGACACAAATTAAAATGAAACTACAGCAAAGACACAACCAGGAATCGAGTGAGGAAAAAAACGACAGAGGAGAGGGTGAACTCACCTGGCTTTTTCTTTCCAGATATGCTTGATGTCTGTAAAAAATACAAATTATAGGTTTGTTATTTTAGTATAACTACATCACCACAAACTAAAGAGCTAAATCAAGACCTCTTAAACATATTTCTGTACATTATTTATCACATTAGATCAGTTCAGCCCCTATATGTAAGAATGTCTCCAGTGTCCTTACATCAGCCTCTTTAGGTTTGACGTAGTTGCTGGGGAAGAGGCCTGTGCGGTCGCCTATGGAGCCGTTCCACCACTCTCCCTCCCTCTTGCTCACCAAGATCACATCTCCCTCACTGAACGTCAGATCACCAGGCTCCGGAGACTCGTAGGTGTACAACGCCACATATTCTGCAAACACACATGAACATAAATAAACAGCGATGTAGCCACAGGTAAGGTCGTGCTGCTAAAACAGGCTACACTCCACAATTTGGCAGTTGAGAGGGTTATACTAACTACACCAGAATGACCGTCTGCAAGATTTCTGACACGTAAGAAATGAAGATGAACATTATTTAACTCTGAGGGAAATCCACATTATCTTTGTAAACTTAAGACATGACAAATAATTTAAGTTCCAGATGAAGAAAGTCATGTATGTCTGTCAACACATGTGAAATCCTCATTAAATGTTGCAGGTTGTATATAATGTGTGAAGCCTGAACAGTCATTCAACTAAATTACAATGAGCTTTCACAGGAATTGTTACTGTACCTTCAAGCTGCAGGCTGTCGCTAGACTCTGGAGCATCAGAGGTGGAGCTCTTAATGCTATAAACACAAAAGAGTACGAAGATTATATTGCTACACTTATTCATCTGTTCCATCCATCGTTCACATATATTCCTATCAGGATCACAGGTGCAACCAGCAATCGTGCACAAAGCATGCACACACAGCCGTGTCGATCAGCTTCTGCTGGGAAATACAAGGCCTTCTACAGTCAGATATCGCTGAGATGAAATATCATAAATCAGGGATTCTGCTCAGGGCTCCTTAAACCTGCAATGTCACTGCTTTGGTCATGAGCCAAACCTCATGAATACAAGTAAAGGTTAGAAAGTGCACTTGATTGACCGGTAAATCAAGAGCATCACTTCCAGGTTCAGTTTCATCTCAACATTCTGACACAGTGCAAGCTGCAATTATACAGTATTCACTGTAATTAATATATATGAATGAAACTGCACGCTTCGGTGTGATACGTAAGTGTTGCGACGGCACATTCCGCATCACGGGAAGAGAAGAAATCATATCAGTGTCCTGAATTCCTATCATACTGCAGCTGTTACCACACCCGTATGCGCAGGTACATTCACATGTATCTTGTGTCTCCTGTCAGTTTTCAGTGATTTACTGAGATAAAAGCATCTCAACAGTAACAAAATGGTATGGAAGAATGATAGCTACGTGCTTCAGGTAACTGAGACAGACAGTGATACAAAACAGATCCTGACCAGTGATGCTTAAATTGTGGATCACTTAAGTCAACTTAAGTTTGAATAATATTATTTGAGGTCTAATGTAAGAAAATGTAAAGCAGATCTAAGGTTCAGGAATCATTCTGTAACATCTTCAACATACAGTTAATAAGAAGCAAAAACAAAAATTACAAAAACATGCAAATGAAGGCTTGTTAGCATAACTGGGGAATTGAAATAAATTAAATACTTGGCAGCACAAGCTTCGTCGACAAGTCTGGACTGGCACCGATAAATTATCCTAAGGGTTGTTTGACTTTAACATTGGTAATGATGTCCTCAGAAAGAGCTCCAAGATTCATTTTAAATTAACAAATGCAGCTAGATTGATTCAAGGTGGGTATGAGCGCTTACTCTGAACTCTCCTCTTCACCCAGCAGTGTCACATATGTCTTGGGGAACCAGCCCTGTTCACCGTTCAGCTCTCCCAGCCACCAGTTCTCCTGCTGCTCCAGCACCTGAATGACGTCGTCCTTGTTGAAGTTCAGATGGTTGTCTGTCTTTGCTGTCCAGGAACACAGAGCCTGGGCCAACAGGTTACCTACCACCTGCTGAAAAAAAACAGCGCAGTGAGTATCTGAGCATTTCTTCATGTCCTGACAACAATCACACCGCAGCAGGTACAAAGTAGAAGCTGATCTAGTTACTTTCTAGTTACCTGTCCTTGTGTCTCAGAGGGTGCAGGGTTTGGAGAGTGTGTCGGTGTGAAAGCAGACTTTGTCCCCGCTGCCTTGGCAGCCTCAAGGGCATTGGAGAGCTGTGACTGGAGCGGCACTTTAGGGGAAGCAGCAGCAGTGTTATTAGCTGCATCTGACGGGGCGACTCTCTCGACGTAGCTCTCTGGGAACCAGCCCATCTTCCCCTGTCTGCTGCCATACAGCCAGCCCTCCTCTCGCTCTGTCGTCTCATCGACCTGACAGAACGACACAGAAACGCTTGAGAGAAAAGCTTTTACATGAGGAGGAAGAGGAATGAAAGAAATGACATCTGCACAAGAATATGTGTCCTGACAATCTGGACAGAAAACATCACTTTATTCTTACCTCAATGATATCGTCTGCACCGAAGCTCAGCTCTTCGTTGTTTCGCGCGTCGAATGGATAGAGCGCTTTGAAGGATGTGAGAGCTGCTGACTTTCTGTGTTGTTTGGCCCTCGGCTGCCCACCTGAAGCAGCACATCAGGAGTCATAATGTGAATCAATTGAAGGGTTTTCAATTGAAACAAAAAACTGAAAGACAAAAGTATGACAACTTGTTTGTGAATGTCTCACCCTTCCTCTCCTCTAGTCCTCTCAGCAGAGACGTCAGTTTCTCCTGAATATCCACCTTCCCTCCATTTGGCTGCTGCTGACGAGATGCCTCCTCCTTCCTCTTGCGCTCCTCCTCAGCTTTCCTCCTCCCCTCTTCCTCCTCCTTCCTTTTCCTCTCCTCTTCTGCCCTTTTTCTCTCCTCCTCACGCCTCCTCTTCTCCTCCTCCTGCTGCTGATGAAGCTTTCTCCTTTCTTCATCCTGCTTTCTCCTGTCCTCCTCTTTCTTCTTTCTCTCCTCCTCCTCTCGCTTTCTTCTGTCCTCCAAATCTCGGGCAGCCGCTACGGCCGCCCTCTGCCTCCTCCTCTCCTCCTCGTCCCTCTCCCTCCTGCGCTCCTCCTCTCTCCTCTCCTCCTCTAACCTCTTCCTCTCGTCCTCCCTCTTGCGTCGCTCCTCCTCTTCTTTCCTTCTCTTCTCCTCTTGCCTCCTCTCTTCCTCCAGTTTCCTCCTCTCTTCCTCTAACTGCCTCCTCTCCTCCTCCAGCTTTCTCCTCTCGTCCTCCTGCCTCCGCCTTTCTGCTTGCCTCCGACGCTCCTCCTCTTCTCTTTTCTTTCTGTCCTCCTCCTCTCTCTTTTTCCGCTCTGTCTCTTCCTTTGCAGCCCTGAGAGCCTGTCTCTCTTTCTCCTCTTCCTCCCTCTGTTTGGCCTCCCTCTCCTCCTGAAGCCTCCTCTGCCGCTCCTCTTCATCCCTCTTCAGCTTCTCCTGCCACTGACGCTCCTTCTCCATCTTAATACGCCTGTGAGTGTGAAAAGTTTGGCCGTCAAGAATAAAAAGTTCTTTTCGGTCCGTTTCTCGTGGAAATTCTACAAGTCAACAAATCAAAACGTTCACTTCATTATAAAATCCAACAATACCACTGCACTGTACCTCTGAGCTTCTTCCTCCTCCTTCCGCTTCCTTTCCTCCTCATGTCGTTTCTTCTCCTCGTCCCTCCTCCTCTCCTCTTCCTGCTCCTTCCTTCGAATCAGCTCACGCCGTTTGTCTTCTTTGATGCTTCGCAGTTTCTCCAGTGCTGCCTGCTGCTTTCTCTGGCTCTCTCTCAGCTCCTGGTATACACAAAAACACACACACATCAGCAGAGTGAAAGACGTGACTGAATTAAATAATGAATGACTAGATAAACAGAAAAGGATAAGGACTGTAAACAAACAGCATGCACAAACAAATAGCAGCAAACACCTGGCTACAGTGCACGAGAGAAAGCGAAGAAAAGAAAGAGATATAAGTCGAAAGAAACAAACTTTAGTAAAGACCAAAAGAAGTCAGACAAAAAAGAAGACAAGAACAACAAAGAGACCTAAAGCAAAAACCTTTAGTAGGTAGAAGAGGTTACGGAGGCAGGCCAGCAGACAGAAGACAGCCTGAAGCATTGAGTCCTCAGCACCCACATACTGTAAAGGTGGGGAGAAGGAGTATGGGATGGATGAGAGGAAGGAGAAGGGATCCAGTGGAGGAAAGAGCAGAGCATTTCCAAAGGAGATGAAAGTGCAGAAGAGGCAAATTAAAGTGAAAGGAGTAAAATGGGTGACAAGAAAGTATGATGGGAATGAAGGAGGACAAAGAAAAGGCCTCAAAGGCCAGGAATCAGAAGTGAGGATTAATATTTTACTATCAAGGTGCTGCACAAAGATCACAGCTTTAATCTCAGGCAAACAACATGCAAAGACGTGTTAGGTTTAATCTGTAAGGTAGCGAGAATCAAAACTGCCAGCACCTCCTTGTTAAAGCGTCAAACTGCCAACTGTAGAAACACACTTCTGATCACATATTGTACTAACAGTCATAGCTAGGTGGTCATTTTAAGTGTTTAGCTACTGATACTAATTAAGAATGAGCAGCAATAGCTCAACTTATTGTTAAAAAGAGGTTTGAGGAGTAACAAGCACAGTGAGAAACATATCACAAATTTAAGTCTTGACCTTTTCATTACTGGGCATCAATGACAGGACTAAACTCTCCAGAATACAATAAAGTACGTAAATACATCCGTGCTGTCATGACATTTTTAATTGTATGCCTTTAGGGGAAGGTTGTCACGACAGCTCAACACGGTGAAGTTCCCCAGGATGAAAAGCATCCTGAACAAATGTTGGTGACTGGTCAGTGAGCCACGGCTACAAACAAGAACTAATATGATAAAATGAACATTCTTTCTTGAGGTATTTTGGATATAGAAACAGTTCTGCAGCAACATTTTAAAAAGTGAAATAAAGACTTTGGACTCTTTATCTGTACTTAACTTTTTATGTCATGTTGAAGAACTGGTACGTAATTTTCCTGAATAAACACAGGCTCAGCATGATTGATATGAGTGAAATGTTGTTATAACTAATACTAAGTTGAGTCACTCTAATAATGCAATGCTTGTGACGAATTCCTACCTGCATGTCTTTGTTGTACTGGTCCATCTCAGCTAGTTTGGCAGCAGTTTCTTTCTCCAGAGCTTCCATCTGGTCTCGCAGTTTCATACATTTCCCATTTTTCTCTGTCACACCCCTCTTTAGGGTGGACAGACTCGACACTATCAACAGAAGAAATTCAGTTAAATTGTCTGTTTGAGACCATTCCAACAACAGGAGGCAAGTTTATTGAGCAAAAATATTTCAACGTATAATTTTCCAATACTTTGTTGTTGTAATTTTGTACACCCTGCATACGCTTGTACATTTACCATCTTAAAAACGTCACAAAATTAACACTGTGTTGCAGTAGTCCAATGTATTATGTTAAATGAGTATCATAATATATACATTTAAAATGTTCAACTACAAGAACACAGTTTTTCTATTAAATGTTTTGCACTTCTGCCTATTTTACATCCATCCCTGGCTCCTGAGTTTATTTTTCCTGAGCTGTGCCCATTTATAACCCAGTACTCACCAGGCAGGTTATTTAGACCCATGTTTCTCAGTTTTTCATTCAGTCTCTTCTGCTCTGGACTCAGATGAGACAGCTTCCTCTGGAACTCCTGATAGAGAAAACGCAAACAAGAAATTCATCACTAGAGGAAAACGTCTGAGATAACAATAATACGCTCCCTCTCAGGAAAGCAATGAGCAGACACATAAACACTGATAACACAGAGCTGCTACAACCATTAATAACTGTCTCAGCTAATTTGCCACAATAAAAACACAGGAGCGACTGAGGTGAACTTGGAAACGCATGGGCAGAAAAATATCAAGCACACAGACCTCTAGCTGTCTATGAAGGTCGTTAATATCCTGTTGGCGTGTCTCTTTCCTTTGATTGTTCAGATCGATCTCCGTCTTCTGAAGTTTCTTTTTGTTTTGAACGTCCCGCAGTCGGTCTGAGATCTGACGATGTTTGTTGCCCTGAAGCAGAGAGACAGAAGAAGACAGAGAGGTGAGGTAAATTTAATGTGTTTATGATGGGTGAAAGACATCTGAACATACAGAGAGTGTGTCTGCTGCACTCTCTCTTCGCCACTCACCACTGCCTCCAGCTCCATCTCCAGACTCCTCTTCTTAGCCTTTAGCTGGATGATTTCATCCTGCTCCTGCTCCCTCTTTATCTGAAGCTCTCCTCGCCTCCTCCTCTCCCACTCCTCTTTCCTCTGACGCTCGAGCTCCCGCTGTGCAGCCTCGAATGAACACACACAGCAGAGCAGCACAGTGAAGTAAATATTGATGCATCGGTGTGAACGAATGTCTCGCCGCAGTGGTTGCAGGACACACACTCAGAATTCATACATGTACATACAGAGCTCATTCTGCAACATGCCCCCTCACCTCTTTCCTCTCTATCTCTCTCTGTCGCTCCTCTTCTTTCTGTCTCTCCAGCTCTCTCTGTCGTTCCAGCCTCCTCTCCTCCTCTTTCCTCCTCCTCTCCTCGACCTCCCGAGCCTCCCTCTCTCTCTTCTCTCGCTCCTCTCTCTCCTTCTGAGCGCGTCGCTCCTGCTCCCTCCTCTCGGCCTCCTGCAGCGCCAGTCGTCTCTTCTCCAGTTCGGCATTCCCTCGCTCCAAGTTGGCTTTGAATTTATCCTCAAACGACACTGAATGTCGGGGAGGGAAAAGTTCGGATGAAGTCAGCTTTAACGTACTTTTCACACTGACATTTACAAAATATGTGGAGGACTTATTTGATTGACTTGAATTACTATTAGGGCTGCAACTAACAAGTATTTTCATTGTCATTTAATCTGTCGACTATTTTGTCAATTATTTGATTCGTTGTTGGGTCTATAAAATGTCAGAAAATCGTGAACAAACAATTGAACAATTGTGTTTCCTAAAAGTTTACTGTCAGAGAAGAAAAGAAAATATTCAAAATTTACAAAGCTGGAATGAGAGAATTTGACTTTTTTACCTTAAAATATTACTGAAACTGACGAACTGTCAAAATGTTAATTTATTCGTTAACTAATCTATTAATCGGTTCAGTTCTATTACTGATTACTTAATTGTGTTTAAAAGAATGCCAGTGAACACGAACACATAAATTTAACACTTGTAGTACAACTGCCACAGGGAAAGATGAGAATATGAGACTTTAATTGATGTTTAGGAGATTTAGAGGATTTTAAAAAAAGCATTTAGCTGCTCTTGATATAACATTTTTTACCAGCTGCTACAAGTTGCCCTGTGACTTGTAAGATGATAGTGTGTACAAACCCAACACCGACACAAGTGTGGTGTCCTACATACTTGTGTATCACTTGTCTGCTCTTGATTGACTATACTTTAGCGTGTTGCAGGTGGCTTCTGTATGTGACACAACAACGTGTGTGTATTGATGCTGTCGTATTACTGCTTGTCAGTATGTGTGCAAAGATAAATAGCAAGTTTGACAGCCATGCCAGCTGCACCAACGTGATACACAGCCACTACTTGTACATAATGCAGCAGTTAAACAAGGCGGCAGTCTGTCTGCACGGTTGGTAGTGTGAGTACTGACTGTTGGTTTTGGCTTTCTGTGGAGGTTCTACGTCAAAGTCCTCAGTCAGAGCTGCATAGAGAGAAGAGCTGGATCCATTCACAGCTCCCCTGTAACACGGAATGAAAATAACTTGTCTGAATGCACAGTTTACATCGATCAAATAGCATGTTAACAAACAAATTAAAATAACCAATGATTAAAGAACATAACTGCTTAAAAAAAACTTAGGTCAGGAATTTATATTTTAAGGGTGTTCTGTACAGTTTAATGTGTCCACATACCTTTGTGAGGGTGGTACCAGCTCAGTTGGCAGTGTTAGTGGCAGTGGTTGTCCGCTCTTTGCCATGTCCACAAGATGCATTGCCAGAATAAACTCTTCTGCTTTTAGCTTGCCATCCTTATCCACATCAGCTAAAGTCCTGTAAGAGGGTTACAAATTGGAGATGCAAATATTTTATATGACTGTACACTGTAATGTTTGGTGATAACCTTTCAAGGCAGTAGAGGTACAGATAGGAGATAAAAATAGAGAATCTGATCGACTTTATGTGTCCAGACTGAAACACAAGATACAGGGTCAATATGACGACTGCACCTTAGCTGAATGAAAACTTGAAAACGAGTATTAGCTGTGGCTTCTATGTTGCTTATACTGTATAAAATACTATTTAACGCAACACATATATTGTCTGGTGATAGCAGAAGGAGTTTTGTATGTACTACATAGTGTCATGTGTAAACTTAGTGAAGGAGTCCTTAAGATCTTGCAGTTTGCTGATTTGCATGAAAAGGTTTTCAGGAGTTTAAAACATCGCAGCAATGATACCTTATGAATACTTAGAATGTAAAGCTGAGGAAGGGAGATTTTTGTCTTTTGTCATAATAAGTGGTCAGAAAGGAAACCAGACTTCTGCACCTCCTCTAAGTTCTGTTTTCAGGCTTTAAATAAAGCATGTGACGGGAGGTTTTAGCCAATCACACATCTTTTGAGAAAGAGAGTGTTGTAACTATTGGCTGTTCAACAAACCAACATTACTTTGGTTTGATAACTGGTAACAGATACTAACAACATTCATGAATTGGAAACAAATATTTCCTTAACAAACAGAGAGCTATTGTCATATCACATTGAATGGAATGAAGTTTCTGTCTTATGGCTGCCAAACCTGACTTTGGCTCCTTAACACAACACCTTAACAATCACAGGACATGTACAGACACACACCCAAACACATAGATGTTCTCACCAGATGGAAGCCAGCTGTGTCTGTGTCAGCATCGTGGTTGCCATGGCTCCCCTCACCTGCTGACCTGACAATATGAGCGACAAATGTCAGAACATGTGTATAGCACAGATGTGTGGGCGACGTGGAGGAAGGAAGAAGTGATGGGTGTGGGTGTGTGGGTGTGTGTGTGTGTGTATGTACAGTATGTGCTAATAATGATTAATTAAGGCAAATTCCAAATGTGCCAGGTGGAAGCAACAGTCTCGTGCATCACATATTCCCAACACTGTATGACAAAACTGCACAACAGCCTAAAGATGAAAAGGGAATACAGAAGCGTTTAACCGTCATTCCCTTCCTTGCTTATAAAAGATGACTATACAAGAACTGTGACAGCATGAACAACTGTCAGTCTTTTTAATCGGTTTACAAAAGGTTTATGCCAAGAACTCAAACACAGAAAAACAAGCTATTTATGTAATATGATTTGCTAAGTCACAATAGTAAGGAACTGGCTGAAGTGAGTGAGTGTTTGCATGTGCCACTATCATTTCACTAAATCACGGGTGTTTCATGAGAACAGGTTGAGCAGGACTTGCTCTCTTGCAGAACAAAAAGTCACATGCGTAGTTGGGTGTTTGTGTGTGTTGAGAAACTACCCCATGTCTGAACACACCCGCAAGATACAACCTCCACTTCCTAAGAGTCAACTAAGACTTAGCACATTGTCAGAAAAAAAAAAAGAAAAAGAAAAAAGAGGGAGGCGACCATTATGACATCCTCAGTGAATGTTGTTCATGAACATCCACGCCTGCATTCCACACATAGCTTGGTTTTGTATGACCTAAACACGACACATATACAAACACATCTTACCAGCGAGGTAACCGATCATCTGTTTATCCAAGCTGTTGAACTGCTGTCTGTATTTAAGTCTGGAGGCATGTGGCACAGCCCAGTCACTGGGCCCAGCAGCCATGGGGGACATCATAGAGGGGGACGAGGAAGCGGAGCTGAAAGACAGAACACACCGAACTTTACTTTGAATTGTCTGAACGCTTAAAGACACAAATTAGATAAACGACACACTGATTGTGCAAAAAGGTTTAAAGCTTCCTGCTTTTAAATTTCTGCTTCTGTGTGTGTTTTACCTGCCAGATCCCAGGTCCAGCAGTGACGAGGCCTTGCTCATACCAGCAGGAGAAGAGGACAGTCCAAGCGGAGAGGAGTAGGAGGTTGCAGATAGAGGTAGGCCTGAAGCATACACACATATCCCTTACATTAGCTGTGAGTTTATGCTGTCATTTGCAACATTATTAGGACATCTTGTTAAAATAACTAACTACAACTATTAAATTCGATGCACTCATTTTTCCTAATGTTTATAATTTTTGCTATGGTTTTGAGAATGGGTAAGGAGGCTCCGTAGAAGCTCAGTAATATATTTAGATCCTTTCAGTACTGTAGCCTTGTCAAGGACAGAGAGGCTATTTGTATGGACACTAGACTGACAGACCTAATTCTACAAAAAGGGTCATTCTTTTTCCCTCCTTTTTCTTTTACAACTACAGAAATACTGCACCATGTACACATATACAGCCTTTACTATCAGAGCAGAGCAATTCTCCTCGATAGTTTCCATGCGACAAGAAACAGCAAAGAAGCATCAAGCATAATGGAGACAATAACAATGATTTTCCTTTCAGTGCAGTGACACCTGAATAATATCAGAGGAAAACACAGAAGAGCAAACAGATCACATGTACCTGGAGTCAAAGCGCCAGCTGTCATTGGATGGAGCATTCCCATGGTGCCGTTTGGCAACGTGGCGTTTCCTACGGTGGGCATCAGGGGCCTGTTGGGGGTGGATCCTATTAGTGGGCTCAGACCTGTTGCTGTAGGAACCAAAGGGGCGAGGCCTGTCATTGGTTGTAAAGGTGTGAATCCAGGGGTTGCCAGGGAGATGGGAGTCAACATAGAAAGGTTTGTTCCCGGCATCATGGACAAGTTAGGCACAGAACCCATACCTATAATACACACAGAGACACACCAAACAACAGTTCAGACGACACATGAGTCAAATAAATGTGAAACGCATTTCTGGAGACAATCAGTGAGTCACACTTTAGATTAGCTGGTCAATATTTTTAAAATACCAAAATGGGATCAATTGTGACAGTTGAAGATAAAGACATTTTTTTCACTCTCATCCACACACAGTAAAGTGTTTTATAATACCAATAACACTGTACCATAGACTGAGTTGGTCATGGTTGAGGTGGGGTTATTTAGGCTGGGAGCCGGCACTGGAGGCTGCTTCATGATGATTGGCAGTGCTGAGGGAAGCGACGTGCCCTGAAGTTTTAGCTTTATGAGCTTCATAGCGATGGAAAACTCCAACCTGTCCATCTTTCCATCTTTATTCATATCAGCCAGAGCCCTAGGACACAGATAAAACACCATGAGTGAGAGTAAAGATTGTGTGCCTCGAGTATAGATTTCAGTGAAATCTTTCAGGAAAACTCATCACTAACAAATCTGTCGAGGTGTGAGAGCGAATATGCGTGTTTCTCACCATATGTCCGCCAGTATGTTGGAAGGAAGCCCAGATTGAAGGAAAAACTTCCTTGCTTGTTCCCCTATAAAATTAAAAAAGAGGAAAAAAGAGAAAAATGTAATGAAATTGGAGATTCTGCAGCATGAAAAAAATATGTGTCTGATTACAAATGCAAGGCTGTACATCACTCGCTGCAGTATGTCTGTATTTGCATAATCACTTAAGCAGTTCAACATCTGTGCATTTTCATGTGCCTGTGCACTGTTGAGGGTAATACTAGGGTATCTCTTCGGTTTATACATTGATGACTGCAGGATGTGCCATGCATTGCATCATTAATCACTGGCTGGGCAATAACTGTGTACCAACAGTGTGTACAGGTGTGTGTGTGTGTAAGTGTGTGTACCTGAGACATAGCCCATTGATGGGGAGAGGGTGTCAAACTTCTGATCATGTTTGACCCTCTCCTCTGGGGAGATTGCCCAAATACTTAGACCACCTACAGAGAAAGAGAAGTGACAGGTTCATGTGAAGCTTCAGACAACAGGCCAAGCAGCTCCAAGGAGCAGGTTTAATCTAGAAAAACACTTTTCAGAATAACACTAAGGTCCTTACATCTGCTCATGCTTCAAATATGGGAACTTTGTGCTTTCTGTTGAGAAGCCTGCTTCTTGAATAGACCAAAGTTTACAGAGGTTCACACGGTTTACAAAAAGTGTAAATTACACACAATAAGCGCCTGCATCTGACTACATTAGCTGTGGTTCTGCCAGGCGACAATCTCCAAAGTTTAAAAATGAAGCTAACACAAGCTGAAGTTCCTCAAACGGCCAAAAGTGAATCAATCTCCACAAATCCCTCTGTTATAATGCTCTCCTTTACAGCAGAAATAGACATATTAACAGCCTCGTACAAAAAAACTGCTTCATTTTGTCGACCTAATCTCCTCATTCATGACAACTGTAAATTGTCTTAAAGCTTAAAGTTTTCTTATGCATAATTAAGGGAATGGCTACTGTGAGTGACAAGAAGGTTCCTTTATGTGACAGTCTGTGGCCCACCTCAGCTCCACCTCTTTGCCAGTATTTGCATTAACCAGCAGGTAGGCGGAATCAGGCATCACCATGACGGCCATGTCAGGAGCAAACACACTGAGCTTTAAAAGGGTGATACCGCAGAGGGCTTGTCCAACTTCATATACACACTATGATTTCCACCCAAAGTACCTAGAATTCTTAGTCCCATCATATTTTTTCAAGGAACTAAAAGGTTCCTTCAGATCATTGGTTGTCTGCATTTCCATGGCAGTTCAAAGACCTGAACAATGTATGCAAATAGAGCGCTGGCACATGAAAAAACAACTGCGACTACACTGCACTTCATTATTAGTCAATGGGTCACATGCTTTCATCTGTAACTCTACGCTGATGTTTTAAAGCATGACTAACAAAGAACAGACTGTATACTTGGAAGCCAATATTTAAAGATGGTGGTTAAAATAAAACGCTGCAATTATTCGACCAATCAGAAATGTTCAACAGAGCAAGCCCCACCCCAACAGTTCATGTACTAAATAAATAAATTACAACAGCCCTGAGCTGGGACTTTTGGGGGTAAAATAATTTCCCCCTGAACTTAATTTGGATCCTGGTGCCTGCAGGAGTCGTGCATTGCATTTCTTCGAAGGGGACGAGGAACCCTTGTGTGTGTGTGTGTGTGTGTGTGTGTGTGTGTGTGTGTGTGTGTGTGTGTGTGTGTGGAGGGGGTTCTATTCATTCACTTTCTATGACTACAAAAGAGTAAGAAACTGTTTTATGACTTGCAAACAAACAGGAGCAGGAAATCAGGTGCACACTCAGACAGACAGACAGACACACACACACACACACACACTCACTCACACAGACACACACACACACGAGATGAGAAAGTACTCTGAGACCAGCCTCAGTGGCAGTCAGGAGCTGGAATGCACTGATATTGACAAAGTGATAATGAAGCTTAGTGATGCCAGTGATGCTGTGTCCCTGAGTTCAGACAAGAGGACAGGACAAGCACACACTTTCAGTAGTATTTACACAACCAAGGCTGACAACACATCAGTCTGTGGTACATCAGCAGACAGTGAATAGACAGTTTAATGCACTATCTTTAAAAAAAAAAGAAAAAAAAAGTATTTAGATACAGTTTGTTTAACTTTAGTCCCATAACTGAAACTGTATTAACAGCTGGTGTCAAAATGTGACTCAAAGTAGTGCTACAAATCTGATCCAGAGGAGATTTTACGTTTGAAACCTCACAAATACACAAATGATAAGAACGAAATAAGAAATATTTGGAACTACGTGTGCACATAAATCAGCATGAAACTGCAATTTACTACAAGAAAGAACACTGTGCTGCCCTTAGCAGATCTGCAGAGCCAAAAAACACACACCTTTCGCTTTCTCTCTCCACACACACACATACAGGTTTATACGCTGTTTTACACATACACAAACTGCAGTGGTCTTACCATTCATATTTGCAGAGGGGAACTCCCAGCGGCGTCCTCAGCTACTGCTCGCAGCCATCTGCAAAACACACAGTCACAGTCCAGTCATCAGTCAATACTGCAGCTAAGACAGGACAGCGCTGTCACTGAGAGGAGGAGAGAAAAAGGCAGAGAGAGGAACAGACAGATCGAGGAGAGAGAGAGAGAGAGAGAGAGAGATTCTGGTCGGTCAGCAGAGTCAAACAGGGCTTCTCCTGTTCTCTACAGTCAGGAGCACACTGGCCACGTCCCAAACCTTTGAAACCACTGGGACTTGTTTCAATACTATCCATACTGACTCTGTAGTGGCCAGAGACCAGTGCAACACATACAACACAAACACAACTGACAAACAGTTCTTAGAAGAATTTTACATTTACTGACCCCGGGAATACAAACCACAGTTCAGAACTGTGTTGGATCAGATTGGGTTCTCCTAACAGCCAACACAAACTTAAACAAAGGACCTGTAGTGTCTCAGATCACTTCTTTTAGAAACTGTCCAGCTCTGCCCATACCTCTGTCAACACCATGAACCCGTCACCATGGACAGGAGAAGCACATAGTGAGGCTGAAACTGATGGTTTGACCTCATGATAGTTCTGTGATTTTACATTTTCTACTGTGGTAGGACAGTAATTCTTTGTGAACATTCAGAGTACGCTTTGATATAAGATTAAGAAGCCTGCTAGCAGCTCTGTGAGGCCGTACATAGGCACAGCGGCGCTCTGAGCTACATGCTAACACACTTAGAGCTACAATGCTAACATGCTAATATCAAGCAGGTATAATGTTTGTTATCATTTTTACTTTAGGGTGTTAACATGGTAACATTTTTGCAGCAGACGGGACTTATTTTTGCTTGTATTTGGTCATAAATAAAAATACTAAAGAAATTTTAACTAAATATTTTCCACCTGATGATGGCACTAAATAAAAAAGCCAGAAATATCAAAAAACATCATTTAGATAAAACACATTTGTGTAACAAATTTCTAACAACAAAATGTGGAGGGAGCACCAAATCACTAAAGTTGATTTCGAAAATCTGGACGAATTTTTTATAGCAATCCATTTAGTAGTTATTGAGATATTTCCATCAGGATCCAAGTGGTGGACCTACACTGCCATCCGTTTAGTCATTCCATGAGCATGACTAAAAACAGAGCAACCAATCAGCACTTCTAGTGATTTCCAACCTCCCTTCCTGCCAGCCGCGACAAAGTCTTCATAAAAGTCTGTTTCATCACGGTTTAAAACTGTTCTTGTTGAGTCATTCACATGCGAATAAAGTGTGGAAATGTGCCTATTGTTGCATAAATGTGTTCAGTAGCAGGAAGCACCACTTCTTCTACAACATCAGCTTGCAAGTTTGAAGTACTTTTACAATTAGTGGAAAGTGTCCGCCTCTCACTTTTCTTTGACAAATTTGATCAGTTTACTAAAAAAGGTTTCTCAGGAGAGGTGTGTGTAGCAGTGTAGTCAGTGAACAGAACCAGACTGATAATTAGCTGTAGAGCTTCTCTAATTTATCACATTCTTTTACATTTTGCAGTTTCTGTCAGATCACATGTGGGAGATACGTGATTTCTTTTTCTTTTTCTTTTTTTTTTTTTTTTAGAGATGGCCATGTCAGCCAGACCACCACTTTGGTCCAGAATGAAATATCTAAACATTTTGTACAGACATCCATGGTGCCCAGGGCTTAAATACTTTGAAGATTAGCTGACTTTTCCTCTAGCTGCACTAATGAGTTGATGTTTGTGATTTATAGTTAAATATATCAACAACTACTAAAAGCACTGCCATGGAATCTGACACACACATTGGAAGTCCCTTGATGATAAATTCTAGTGACTTATTGATCTAGTTATCTTATTGATCTGATCTTATTGATCCTTTAGTGGCACAAATAGGTCAACATTTTCACTAACTTCTCCATGTGATTGGCCTTTCATCACTGCAGCATACATGATGGAACATTCACTTTTAATTCAACATATGTAAAACTAAAATAAACAAAAGCATTTCAACAAATTTTTGTATTAGAATTTGTGTTATTCCAAATTTTGACACCACAAGCAAGTACACATCACTTTCAAATGTTAGTTATTGGTCTCCTTGATTACTAATAATTGATATGGGTATTTGTCTTTAAAAAAAAACATATTCGTTGACCCCTTGGAGACCGTTTGTGGTTGGTCATAACATGCTATATGTGCTAGACTGTGTGTCCACAGACTAAATGTACCATATAAGGTCTCCTTGTTGACAAAAGATCAGAACATTGTAGTGTGCTGGGTTTGCAGGTATATTTATAGGTCTCATTTGTGACTGCAGCACTGTCCGTTCCTGTACAGCCAGCACAAAACCGCCTTGTTTAGATTTCAAACAGTTTTTTGCTGTGGAATGAATAGAGTGAACTTTTGCTTCAAGAGGTCACAGCAAAGGACAGGCACGAGCAAGCTGCATTCCCTACACACACTAAATCCTACGAAAAGAATTTCACAGAAGCAGTATAACACCAAATACCAAGACGATTTCATCTTTAATTCTCTTGCAGGTAAATGAATTATTATTAATAGAGGCACACCCCCCACTGGGAACACCGTGAATCAAACTATCAGATTGTTTTTGTATCATTTGTATTGATTTGATCAGAGTTATGCTGAACAGCTGCTTCAACTTGGATTATCTCTCTCCAATCAGCCAGTCAGACTCATGTGATGAAGGTGGAGGAGGAAAAGAAGGAGAGAAATTCCAATCTTTCTGCTCAGCACTTCCTGCCCGGTAACCTACAGACACAAGCATTTCCTCACCCAGCATCGGTTGACAGGAAGAGATCATGGATTTTGGCAGAGGGACGGCTTTAATGTCCCAGAGAATATATCAGCCTCAGACGTCAGAGTTACGCTGGAAACTGGGGCAGCGCTAAAGTACTACAGATTGACGAGTGATTTTTAGGAAGCGACGCCGCCAATATCTGACTTGTCTGCTGATCAGAGCTTTGTGTAGAAGAATGAATGAGATAACGAAAGAAGGAGGAGGAGGAGAGAGAAGCAGAATGAGAGTGACAGTGTGCATCTTTTCTGGTTGATGATCTTACAATCACAAAGAACAGCAAGGGAGGGCTAATCTACTGCCTGCCATCTGTCGCTCTCCCTCTCTCCTTCCTCACTCCTCCTTGGTCAGGTCCTCCTCTTATTCACTCTCTTTTATCGTCCTTCCCTTCTTCAGTTTCTTCCCTTCTTTCATTTTGCTTCTCCTTTTACATCTACATGACTTTACCATCTATCAGAGTGTGAGGGTAAACAAATTGCTTTTACGAAAAAGACAGACTTCAATTTAAGTAGAAGCACAGCAACAAAACTGGCTCAATTTACAGAAGAAACAAGATTTATTATGATATTATAATATAATAATATAATATCTGGCTAAGCATCCCATTAACCTTTATTGCTGTATAAAATGTAGAGCTTAGTCTAAGCTGGATTTCTAAGGGCAGAAGCAGACAGTGCTGCTTAAAAACAGATAATTTAAAAATGTCATTAATATTTAATTTATATGCAAGTGTGATGTTTGTATATTCTAAAGATTAACACACAATTTTTAAAACTCCATCGTTATCCATGATTATTATTCCATATTTTATACTTCAACAATAAACAAGGTAAGCTTCAGAGAGTACGCAACCACCAGTATTTCACTCTGATCTGTCAAGCCAATGATGGACAGTTTTGTTACTTTATCATACGTAGGTACATAGAAGTCCTAAAAAAAAACGGCATTCCATGTAGTTAAACACAAATTTATTGAATATAGTCATACTGCAATAGCACAGGATTTTAATTTTTACACAGTGCACTCAGTAATCATTTCACTTTTTGTTGATTTTGAACAGCTCCCTCTGGAGCCACAAAATCCTTCACACGGTCCTTCTTCCTGAACTAATGGTTTTTCCTGCATAGATGAATTTTTGATGCGACCCAAAGAGGTTTTAGCAGCACTAAAGAAAGATCACCTGGACTAAAATGATAAGAACTAGGAATAATTTGTTTATTCTTTCAACCAGTTTTGTTCATTCAGTTTTCATTTACTCGAGCATCATAGACATTTATCCTTTATCTCACTGTCAGAAAAGGAAAATGAATAGACTGCTGTCCAATAAGCCAACACAGGCTCGATGCTTTTACTATGTGCAAACTAATCATTCTGACTGTCATGTGTAGTCACCACCAAAAGGCCCGTTCTGAGCCAGGAAAGCATCGGAACAGAGTTTCCCTTTAACAGGCTGCTGCTCAGCTCAGGTGTTGCAGGTTGTGACAAACTACAGTTTTAACACTACTTCTCTAGATTTTTTTTGCATAATGTACAATATTATTGTAAACAGACACATTTGGGAGACAAAGCCCAGAATCTCGTTTCATCACTGTAAAGCACTTGTTTTGCACATCATACATATATACGATAGAGGTAAGCCAACATCCGCCTCAACAGTGTCAGCCATCTGGCGTGGTGTTGAGGCTCTGGTTGTGGACTGTAAGGTCTGGTAATGTAACACTGTTCATTTTAATGAATAAATGAAAGATAGCAGGACACTGTCGGCTTGACGGTTTACTGTTTCCAGAGAGGAGTCTGACTTTTCCTGGCGGGACGGCTGCCTGACCAACTGACCCACTGACTTGGCTGGCACAAACGACTGAGTTCAGCAGCAGACTCCGCTTTGCAAACCTCATGCAAATCCTTTCTGAAACGGCCCTCCTCATACACTCTTACACAAAACAGACATTCTGCCTTAGTAGAAGCCTTGACCCGCTAAATGAACACGGCAGACTCACTATTTGCACAGTGATAAACCCACTGAGGTAGATTCTGGGTGAGGGTCGGCTACCGGGGCTCCACCTACGCTGAAAACTAACTTCATCTGTACTTCACCAGTGATGCAGGACCTTCTAAAAACAGACACTAAGCTACAGGAAAGTGGCTGTGAGTGAAAGTCTGAAGCAGTGTTTTGACAGCATTACGGTCATCATCAAGGAGAGGGAGGCATATTTAAGGATAACACAGAGTTACATTTTTTTACATAAAGATTTGCATGACTGTCAAATGTGCTGGGAAATGCTCATAAACCCAGAAGAACCTTTTAGAACACACCCTATAGTGTTTTCACTGAGCCCTTGTAATAAGTGGAGGGCGGGAACTGGAAGGCATGTGCTCAAGTCTCTGTGGCAGCAAGAGAACATGCTGCTGAAGGGCCCATGAGCAACACTTTGACTTCCGCCCAATTCTAGCTGTACTAATGAATGATGCTACATTGAATTTACTGTATATGGATAGACAAATCCACAAGGGTTGAAAAAATTACTAGATTTTTGTAGTTCATAAAAAAAATTCAGATAATTGATGCTTTTTGCTGTATGTAACTCAAATTTGAAAGATGAAATACAATCTGTCAAACCTCAGACAGTGTAAGACTAAGGCCCCATTTACACGTAGCAAAAACGGTGATGTTTCAATGCGTTTGGGCCTTTGGTTTACACGTAAATTAAGCTGCAAGTCACCGAAAACGCTGAAATACAAAAACTCCGGCCAAAGAAGAGATTTGGAAAAACTCTGTCTTGATGTTTGCATGTAGACAGAAGGAGACGGAGTTTGATGTGACAGTGTGCGACAAAAGCGTCATCAGCATCGTATGTGTGCGACCATGTTTACAGTTTGGCTACTGTGATAGAAATGGATGCTGTTAAAGCAGTGCTTGTTTTTACGTTTGTGCAAACGCTTTGGCCTGTTTGTATGTACATTCAGAAATAAAATCAATATTTTCAAGTATTTGACTTGTTTTGTAGTCTAACACCACATTTAGGAGTAGCTTCGTTGGGCCAAACAAACAACCCTCGCTGCATCATTGTTGAAGTAACAGGAAGTAATTTGTGCCATTTGTTGTTGTGTTTTTTCCAGGATTCTGATTGGCTAGCATGGCTTTATGCATCTTGGCACACTGCCCCCTATAGGTTTGGCTCATAGCAGCTCTTAACGACGTGTTTATGGGTTTGTGTAAACAAATACTTTTTGGAATCTGGTGTGAACAATGTTATTTTTGAAAACTTAGATCAGTTTTTGTAAATACCAGGCTCTGTTTAAACATGTTCTAAGGTAGAACAGTTTTTCTTACTTTCCAAGCTGTGAACCCATGTCGACTGTGTGAAAGCCCACACATTTGTAATATTCCCATCACTGTTGTCACTGCTCAGTACATAAATAGATATATGACTCATGCTGTGTCCCAACTTGTAGTTTATGAAACGGCACTTGCACAGTCATGCAGAGGTGGTGAAACATGCAAGCATACTTACTATAACTGACAGTTGTCAACACCTACTCACACAGTGACAATAACGTCCATAACCCTAGATTACTACTGTGCACTAAATGATACTAGGTGTGCTGTGATACACGGGTATTGACGATAACCGTGAGATGTGAAAAAATAAAAAATTTAATATTGACATCATGTTAAAAATTCACCTCCCTATACTCATATTTGTGTGTAAATCATTAAACAAAAAAGGGACCAAACACAATAAACCAAGTTAAAAATTAATTTTCAGCAGTTATTCTTCAATTTTTTAAGAGATATTGTAATAATAAATATGTAAATTCTTCTGACCTTGGTATTGGTGTAGTGAAAATCTGATTTTTTGACAGCACTAAATAATACTTCAACAGGCTTCGCCCTCAGAGATCTAACGTTGAATCTGGGAAGAGACCGACTCGTCACTTATGGAGATTGCAACCAACTAAATGTTTGTGTCTATGTACTGAATATATATATGGTTTGCTCTTTGGACTTGACTTACAAATATGTCAGAGGTCTCTGTTCTGAGAGTTATTAGGACTCACTGAAATATATAATAATAAGATTTTTCTGCATCATTTATCCAGACAGCCAGACCTGGATGCAGATTACATGTAACTACCAGTTGTAGATGAAGCGTAATTGTAGAGGTGCACAGGACAGATGAAAAGACTGTTTGACCAGCTGCTGGCAATACAGTAAGGAGGAATCACAGACAAGTAGTCTGACCAGAAAGAGGGGGGCAATTTACATATTTACCCCAGTTTGTGTCTCGAGTATTAAACAGTGCACCATCTGTATAAAATAATTGATAAAATTAGGAGTTTTTTCCTCGTACTTACACCAACTGTTGAGTCTAATAAGATCATGCAAACTGCAAACTACATTCTTCTGCACATTTTCTTTGGACCAATAATGACTATTCTGAACTATTTTGCAAGGTCGGCGAGTACCACTAAATGCTGAATTTATGCCTGACTGGAAGGTGGTGGTATAAAGAAATAACACACTTCCTAAGAGTGTGGTCTATCTTTTCATTTCTGGTTTGGCTTCATCGGTCAGACCTCACCTGCTTCAGTTCTGCTTTGGACCTTGTTGAAAGACTGGGACATTTCTGTCTCTCAGTTAGTACATACAACACTGAAAACTGTTGGATAAATAGCTCGGCTGTCCCTGACCTGAGCTCCTTCAGTAGCAGCTTTGAGCCCTGTGGGTCTAACTCTCTCTCTCTCTGAGTGCATCTGTCTGTGTATCCTTTATGCTCAGTTTAAAGTGCACTTTTACCTTGCTGCCATCAGACCTTGTTTTACACACACACACAAAACAAGGAAATATAGAACATCATAAAGAACCAGACAGAGATGGATGACACGGAGGGGAAAAAAAACATTTTTCTCCTCTACCTAGTGTTGCCATTTCCTCATTCCCTGACTATCTTTCGGACAGTTCTTATTTTCCTGATCTCTGTCTCCATCTACAACTATACCCTACCAGTTTTGCGACCGAGGCCTGTCCTCGTTACTACTCAGTTCAGAAACAAGCACTGCCTGTTTGGCTACTGTTGTTCTAAGAAATGATTGATTTTCAGCCGCCTCGCTCACTGACCTCACACCAATGACATCAACTTCAACCACTGTTCTGTTTCTGTCCGATGACTCTCTTTCTCCCTCTCTGTGTTTGTCTTTGTATACAGTGAAATTACCCATGCTCCTTTGCCTGTCCATCTCTTTCATCACTAATTCTCCCCTCCGCTGTGTTATTATTTTGTTCTTTCTGACTCCTCTCCACCACAGAGATAACGCTTCAGGTGGCCGAGCTGAAGTGATATTTCAGCAGAATACATCCACCCACTCTGTAATAAATAACCCATCCACCAGTGGCGTTTGCACATTCAGAGAGACTGGGTTTGAGTAAATCTGTTTGTAGTGCTAGCTTTTGTTTTCTTAAGAGGCAAGGCTTGCCTCTCCCTCCTTGAGTCTGCTTTGACCTGCCCTGATTTGTCTGTATAGCAGGATATGACAGGACTGAAGAAAGTCCTCTGATAAACTGTTATTTGATAGTCAAATGTGCAGATGTGTCATCATTCTCTGTCGACTTAGCTGAAGTTCAAATAAAGATAAAATGACTAAACCTTACATCTGATGAATGTCAAACTAACACTGTTAATCATATAGCTACTACAAGCTGAATGAAAACAGATTAGGCTGCTGCAAGTGGGATGACAATCACAGAGGAGCTGAATGGACTGCAGCCTGCCAAACATCAGCCCAAGCGCCACACGGTGCATGTATACAGCAGGTGTGTGAGAGCAGATGAAACACAAACATATCAACCACTAATACACATAGCTGGCTGGTGGATTTTGTCTTTTATAAGCAGAACAGCAGCTACAATCTGCATGTATTTCAGGTCCTTCAAAGTGCCCACTGCACTCCAGCATCCTCTGTATCCTTATTTATTTTCCATGGAAACTCTCTAATAGTGACTGACAAGCATATTGAAAATATGAAACCCTTGAGCTTCACTGTAGAGGAACACCAGACCAGTCACCTTACCAGTGCCAGTGGCAATAACTGTTTAGGATTTGCATCGGAGTGGATCACTGGTGAGACTAATAGTAATGATGATGTGTATTTAGTGCTCCTGTGCTAGACTGGGTAGCTTTCTAACCAGCAGCCTGCGGTGTAGGAAAATTACTGAAGGAAAGACGATTAAAACGCATAATGCAAAAACAATCTTGCTGTTTTTTCTATAATAATACTGAACTTCCTTGTGCTCTTTGCTGCAGGGCGGAATAATTAACCAACATTTTAGCAAAACCACAGGATGGCCGAGAGCAACATCCAAATTGTAGGTGGAGCAATTGTTTTTTAAAAGGTAAAAACTTGTCACAAAATACAATCAGCATTAAGCATTGTGGTCCTACTGAGATGCTCTGGCCTCCAAATGATATTCTCCAGACATAAAGGGAAATGTTGGTTTGGTGCAGACTGCAGCAAAAATCACATCATCATTTTTGTATTTTTTCCAGTGGAAAAGAAATGCAAAAATAGCCACTCCCACGGAAACACAGTGACACATATCACAATATCTGTCACAAATAATTGCAATAGTTCTTTCTTTGCTTACTGTTCAGTTCTACTTAGTAGAAAAAAAGGACAGATGCTAAAAAAATGGGAGTGTCAATCCTAAATCTATGCATTACAGTACTGTACAGTAAGTGAGCTAAAATCCTATCAACATTTGTTATGAAATATTGCTGAAAATATATAAATATTGAGAATAACTTCAGTAATTCTGTTGCCTGTAACTTTCAATGGTGCTAAAAGTGATGCTCATTTAATACTGTCTCTGAACATCAGAAAAGTTGACATCCTTTATATTAGAGGGGTGCTCCAAATATGCCAAAAAAGTCAGACCTAAGACACAATTGTGCATCTTATTCACAATCTCAGATGTGTTCCAGCTCGATGTGTGTCTGCAGATCAACTGATAGGGTTACACTCCCTGATCACTTGTCACCAGCCACCGGGACCTGCCTGCCTGCAACCTGCTCAACTAGTTTGAACCGAGAAGAATTTAGGAGACTTTCCTGCAAATCTGCTTTTACAAACTGTCCAGAAGCAGCACCGATCCCTCACATCTGGGTGTCCATAAACCCAACATCTGATGAAGGCTCAACTTAGCTAGCTGCCCCAACTCCAGCTTGTTGTGGGACCAACACACAAGCATCACCCCTTCAAAGATACACTTTTCCCAAGTTAAAAAACACACACAAACAAACGTAAACAGGCAAAACAACACTTTCAGCTTATGTGGAACCCAGAAGTTGATATATACTCGCATTAAAATGACAATATTAAAGTTGCACTCATGCTTAGATAAGCAGTTTCGCTTGCGTACCTCTTTCACGGCGGCCAGAAAACAGCAACTTTCGAAGCTTTCGAAGGGCCCGAAATGATCCTCCGCCACTTCTGGACGCTTTCCCGGACACACTGTGAAGTTTAGTATCCGAGGAGAGCCGCAGTCGTCGGAGAAATGTCTAGTTTGTGGGTGTTAGCGCCCAGAGAACCTGTTGCTGACAGCTCGGTGTGTCACACCAACAACATGGCTGACGACGACTGAGCGGAGACTGCGGGGCGCTGTTAACGTCCGTCCGACCGACCGACCGGCCGCTGGGTGGGAGGAGAGAGAGACAGAGAGAAAGGGAGAGGAATAAAAGTTGAACAGATGGAGAAGGAGAACAATTGATGGGAGGGCGGATGGGAGATAGATAAGGCAGAAAGCAACACGTTAACTACGGTCACTTTTTCACTTTAAGTCCTGTCTTGACTTAAGTTACCCGTAACGTTGCTACAAGGCGATATCTTTACAGATTCCAGAGACACTTATATTAACCTAACCTGAGTATATGTCATTGTTTACACCACTATCCTAAGCCAACAGACATGCATTATTAATTTCTCCTGAATATTATAGCTGCTTAGTCGTAGAACAGGTGGCCTAACTGCTAAACAGTACGGCTTCGAACAGTACAGTTTTCTACTAAACATGAAAACATTTTAAATCCACAGTAAGAAAATCTAAAATAATGAAAAAAATGCAAAAAAATAACTTTTATTCCTTTTTTTCCCCATTTGGTTAGCCCTATACGTACCGGCTTCTATGCTGACTCCATTATCCGTGGTGCATTGCGGCAGCTTTGCGACGTTTTCGATCGTTTTACGACGCGACGCACGGCGATTTACGTCTAGTTTACAGTCGCAACCTCCCTGGCAAGTGGAGCAAAAAATGTTCAACAAGAAACCCCGAAGAAACTTTCGGCAGAGAAAAGACAGCTCCAGCGACGATGAAGACCGGCCGAAGAACAGCGGAGAAGGAGACGAAAACGAGAAAGCTACTCCAGCGGTGCTAAATAAGCCGTCTAAAGTGGCACAGGCCCGCGGCATCTCATGCAGCTCCAAGCGGGAAGCGACGCCTCCGAAGTCGGACAGCAGTGACGGAGAAGACGAGGAGACGTTGGAGGTGACAGAGGAAGGAGATGAGAACAAAATAGAGAAAGAGGGACTTAAGAAGAAATCAAACGCCATCCTTAGCTTCTCCGACGAGAAAGAAGGTGACTATGAAAACATGTGTAAACATTGAAGAGACAAAGACAATCTTTAAGTGTTCTAATCTGTCAGAATGAAAGATGGTATGATGTATGATTTGTAGTTTGTGTGGAAGGTCCTAAAAAACAAAAACGCAGTGACTAAATGTGTTTGATCTGAGTTGTTGGTGTGTGATTTTGCCACCAGTCAGTTTTTCAATTGCTTGTGCATCCCACAGACCTCTATGTACTGTAGGGTGAAGGGTGGTGGGTGATGCTGGGGGATTTATGTAACCTCATGTATCTCTGGTTTCTCTTTATTGTTATAGCTGGAGAATCAACATTTAAGTTGAAGAAGTCATCTGATAAAGCGGTACTGTTCCAGGTCAGGAAGAAGGAGGCTCTACCTGCTAAGTCCAGACACAGCAGAGGTAGGTTCAAGACTGGAACATATTAAGTAAATTAGATACAGATCTGGCATATAGTGTACATACATTAAATACACTTTACATGTGTACAATGTGAACAAAGCCAGGGTCACTGAGCAGCCACAATATCTGAAGCTGAATGACAAATTAAAGGAAACATCAATGTCAAGTGTCCTAGTAAGGTTTTGGGTCACCATTTGGTCACTACAACAGCCTCAATTTGCTTTTGTAGTGGAGAGAGGGAACACCAGATACTTGCTCGTCTGTTGTTTTGGTGATGCTGGTAGAGAGTGCTGTTTAACATGTCAGGCCAAAATCTCTCACAGATGTTAAATTGAGTCAAGATCTGGTGACTGCAAGGTTGCAGTTTTTCCGTACTCTTCAAACCATTGAGTGATTAATTCTTAGGGGCACTGTCACCCTGGAAGAGAACGCTTTCAAGAGGATAAAATGTTTTCACGGGTGATCACTTCAGACAACTTTGCGTTGATTTGTATTGACCAGCAGTGTACCTAATAAATGGGCAGCTGAGTGAATATTCAGATAAAAAAAATGCAGCTGTAGTATAGTATGACATATGCATTTAGGTATTCATGGAATGGTAGGAAAAACATTAGCACATGAGCAAAGACAAAGAGAATTTGGTAAGTATAGAGAAATTTAACTTTTTATAAGGTTTCAGCGAACAATCTTAACACGACTGAATAAATCTAAAGATAGGTTTTCATACTTTGGTAATTATGTAATGACACTGTGATTGTGGTGGTCAATATCTGCATCATTTTTGCTTTTGCATGTCTCCCTCTGCTCTCCTACAGCCTCAGTCCCATCATCTAATTCTCCCAGGAAAGATTATGGCAGTCAAGCTTCACCACAGTCTCTGCACCATAGTGAGGATGAGAAAGACGATGACGATGATGATGATGATGATGACGACGACGACGATGATAATGCTAATGCTAACAATTATGACAGTGACAGTGACAGTGAAGAAGGTGGCAACAGGTCTCCCTCAGCTAGCTCAGCCACAGACTCCAGCTGCTCTGCTGCTAAACCAGGTATGTGTTTATGTGGGTGTATACTGTAGGTTTTTCAAAGTGCAAAAGTTTGTGCATTTGTCTGTTTTTAAATGTACAGATGGTGCTCACTAAAGGTTTTGGCATGTTGCACACACTGCTCATTAGGGCTGCATGATTTGGACAAAGTGCCCACTGCCCTTTGGCTGCGTGTTTATCTGCATGCATGTTTGTGCATTCATGTCTGTGGATTTGTTTTTGGCTGCAGTAATTATCCCTAATGCCGACGAGATCAAAGCAGCCAGGAGGCAGCGTCGTGCCACTCGAGCCCGGAAAGAGTACATTCCCCTGGGTAGAGATGGCCGGAGCTCGGCTGGCAGCACCCCAGATCACTACAGCAGGGAAGATGAAGACGACAGAGTTGATGATGATGACGACGAGCCAGATGATCACGAGAGAAGAATTGAGTTCGCCCCACGATTGAAGAGCATCAGGGAAAGGATTGCTGAAAAGCTGGGTATGAGAGGGAGGGGAGAAAGGAAACATAGGGTGTGGAGGGTAGAAAGAAGGAGATGTCAGTAGTGGAGGTGTGGAGAGAGAAGAAGAAAGAGGGCGAATATAGATCAGGGAAGAGGAGGATAGGCAGAGGAAAATGAGACATGTTAAAATTATATCGTAGACTCCAAATTTGCATAAAATAATGCTCCAGACAACTATTTCCCTTTTTTATATGTTGATAAAAACTCTCTGGGGTCGATCAAAATAACAATGAGAAAGGTGCCAGAATATAAATCAGGCAGAATAAGATGAAACTCTCATAAACAGATAGTTTAATGAAGAGGTGGAGCAGTTGATATTGTCAAACAGTAAGTAGTTAAATGATAAAAGCTGCATAAGCCAAAATGAAAGGGGAAAAGCAAGGGTTAAGTTTACATCACAATAGGTTTGCCTACATAGTTCTGCTTGGTTTGAAACAAACTGTGAGAATATGAACTGTTTTATTGTGTGTATTTTCATATACTCTAGGAGGAAGTGATGGCAGCCTCTCAGGATCTGATGAGGAAGAGCAGGAGCTTTGGGAGGAAACACAAATTGGGAAGGGAGTCAAGAGACGACCAGGCGAACAGGTAGGAGGCTCCATTAGGCATTGTTCATGTTTTTATGTCTCTTTAGTTGCATGTTTCCTTATTGATTTAAAAATGTCCTCTGTCTGTCTGGTGGGATTTATCCATCGTTTCCCACTGTGTGATTACTTCTGTGCTGCTGTCTTGTTTAATATAAAGTTGGGTTCTCTTTCCTGCCTCTTAACCGTGTAGCTGGCCTCCTCTGTTGTGCATCTTTGACACCCTTTTATCTTCCTGTTTTCTTCTCCTCAGAGTCCATCTGGCAGTGAGTCCAGCAGCTACAGCAACAGTAGCAGCAGCAGGCAAGACAGAGGAAGACAAAAGAAGCGATTGGCAAAGGCCAGAATCCCAAAGACTCTTCCTCCCGTCACCGTCTCAATGGTCAAGAGAAGGATCACTGGAAAGTCAGTTTCTTCTAGCTGTGTTTGCTTTTAATACTGCACCATAACATTTCGAAATATTAGTTCTATCATAGATTTGGATCAACTGTTGAACTCAGGAATAAACATGAATTAAAGCCGTATTCCCTGATGCATTGCTCCACATTGCTTAATTGACCATCTGTACGATTTTGTTAAAAATGCAGGACAAGTTTTCCTCATTTCACACTTAAGCCTCTTTCTGATTTTCATTTTGCTCTCTCTAGACTCGACTCCTTGAAAGAGGTGCACAGAGCACGGCAGGCAGACCTGAGGAGGATGGAGGGCGATGTTGAGAGCGCTAAAACGTCCTTGGAGACCCTGGAGGAAGGTTCGTCAGAGGGCCAGCTGAAGTTTTACAGGACCATGACCCTCTATGTCCACAACCTGGTGGAGTGTCTGCAGGAGAAGGTCAGAATTTAACACATCTGATCTGCTTCTGAACTATTAACTACTATATGAAGGCATATATGTGAGATTTTTGATAAAGGTAAGATAAAAGAACCTTAAATTCTATCTTTCTGAGATAATTATAGTATTTTATAGAGTGTATGTAGGTTGCAAGGCCCAAAAGTAAGTTCTAATCAAATATATGATCATTTTAATTTGTGTAATTATATCACATGTATTTATAATATTAACACAAGTTATACAACAGGTATATTTTTTCTGTTGTATCTTGTTCTCCATCTAAAACTTTTTATATTCAGACAGTGCTGTCAAACAGCCTGTATAAATAGTTCTGGTTATACTTCATACTGTGAAAAATATGTAAGAAACAGGGAGGTACCTTTGTCACTTAGGAAATCAATGACAGTTGACTGACTGCCAATATTATCTTATTGCTGATATATCTGTACCTGTATATATATTTGGTGTTAGTAAAAAAAACAGTAGGATAGAAATGCTAAACAAGGTTTTAGGTAATTAAGACTGAGCCAGCATTACATATATTGTCAACCTGAGAACACTGCCAACTTCATTTATTAACCGGAAAATAACCCCACCCGGAGGGAACCTGCCCAACATCTGAAAAAAAAAAAAATAACAAAAATATATAAAAAGATAATATATAAAAAAAAATAACAAAAACACACAAAAAAAAAAGAAAAATTTTAAAAACCCACAAATAAAAATCACAATAACACATATAATCCCATCATCTTTGGTTGACTCTAGATTGTTGAGATCAACTCCTTGGAACTGGAGCTGCACATGCTGCTGTCTGACCATATGGACATGCTGTTGGCTCAGCGACGAGAGAAGATTAAGGAGCAGGCTGATCGCCTGCAGCAGCTCAGCTGTGAGTGACATCTGTGTGTCCATGTGTAATAAAAGTAACGATACAGTATGTCTCAGGATGCAATATTTACTTTAGCCTGATGTCACTTGTAGATAACAAAGATGAGAGGAGTGGAAGCTCAGCCAATGGAACAGAAACTCAGAGGTGAGTTAATAAAAATACCTTCCAAGATAAAATGTCCTTCTTTTATTATTATGTTAAATATATTCTGTGTGTATATTACTAAAGGATGTATGAGCACGCTGTGAAATAGGTACTCCACTGTGCTCTGAAGCAGATCGGTCTGATATTTCTAATATATGTTGCAGTGACGATGGTACTGATGTTAAAACTGAAGAAGACTTTATACCTGAAGACACACAGCCTTCACCAGAGGAGGAAGAGCAGCTGCAAAGGAAAATAGGTGAGGTTTTACGTCTGTTTGACTCTTTATATGTTATAAACTTCAGTCTGTAAATCAGGACTGTATTTTCACCTTTATCACTATGAAGTGTGACCCAGTTAAATTCTGCCAGGCTGCAGCATCAGTTTGTGCTCTACTTACTGTAACTTTGTTTTTTCTGTTTCTCTTCCACTTTTTATGTTGTAAAATAATGAAAATCCTTTTGCAGATAGAAACAACAAAATGACTGTAAGCCATTTGCTGCTTTTTCTGTCACTGCCTCCCTTCCAGCTGATATCCTGTCCAAGTCCCAGGCAGTGTTTTCTGACGTCCAAGACGACTTCTACAACGTTAAGAAGATTCTGTCTCGCTTTGAAGAATGGAGAGGATCCTACTCGGACTCCTACCACAACGCCTACATCTCTCTGTGCCTACCCAAACTGCTGAACCCCATCATTAGGCATCAGCTTCTTGCTTGGAACCCTTTAAAAGTACTTAACATGTGGACACACAGAAACACAGAGGCTTAGTTACGCATAGCTGCCGTTGCACAATGTATGATAACAGTAGTCATGCTTGTCTGTGCCTCAGGATGTCAGCGGAGACTTTGAAAACCTCCCGTGGTTCACAGGAGTGGAGACCTTTTGTCATGGACATGGCCATGAGGAGCTCGAGAACACAGACAGACAGACACTGTCTGCTACCATAGAAAAGACCGTCGTCCCCAAAATAACCGGTAACATGCTTTTTCTCTCTCTGACACACACAAACTTATCTGCACTTGTCCAAACACATTCGATTGCAAAATGAAGTAGAAGAGTGCACTGAGGGTGGTAAGGGCTGTAGAAATTGTAATTAGTAGTGTTTCTCTGCTTTCTGCTTTTCCACTGCCTGCTAAAGTATCATTCCTTTTCACATTCAAAAGCCAGTTAGCCACCAGTTCCCCTGAGCCACTCATCATGCTTACTAGCCACCCACCTTCGAACAATCACTCAACACACGATCATAGGTTGGGTTTAGACTACAAGTGAGTCAAATACTGAAGCCTCTGCTCTCCTTGTGTGCCTGTTTGTCTGTGCAGCTTATGTGGAGCTGGTGTGGGATCCCATATCCCAGAAACAGTCCACCTGCCTGTCTGATGTTTGTCACAGGCTGAGGGAGGACTACTCCATCTTTGAAGGAGAGCAGAGTAAGCCAGTCAAGGTAACGCCAACACAAAAGTTCTCCAGCTTCTATCCTGAACTGCTATTTCACACTTGTTTTGTACCTTAAATTTTGAGTTACAGTAAAGTTACACCACTTTTGGAATCTCTAACTATTAAGACATGTTATAAAAAAAACAATGCCAGCATGTATTATATGTAAATCAATGTCCAGTATAACAATGCACGTGTAAGACACATTGCATATCCTGTGTGTCCCATACAGACATTCATAGAAGCTGTGGTCCGCCGGCTGAGGAGCTGCGTAGACGAAGACGTCTTCATCCCCCTGTACCCCAAAAAGTAAGTTTCTTTCTTGTTTCTTAGAGTTTAATTGTTAAGTTTTAATGTCTACCGGTGAGAAAGCGAGTTGAGCTTTACCTCCATGTTACCGTTGTTCAGGACAGTGTAACATTAATTTCACTAATGTTGTCCGACATACTTTGTAGCCGCAAATATTTTCAGGTTCTCTCATCGATCATTAAACAGAATTGTTGTTCAGATGAATCAAAATAGCGCCATGCGACTCTATGGTCCTTATTATTTATTTTATTTTTATTATTACTTTTATTAGATTTAGTTTTTGTGTTTAGATATATTTTATTAATACTTATGTTTATATTTCCTACTTCTTTTACCACTTGATTGGGAGCATCTGTAACAGAAAGCATTTTTTATTTATTTTTATCCAGCCTTCTAGAAGACAAGTCGTCTCCTCAGCGTCACTTCAGGGATCAGCAGTTCTGGACGGCCATTAAGGTACTGCTTCAAACACTTCTAAGCCTATGTTGTTTCAGCTTGTCCATGTGGGCAGATGCAAAATTTTCCCAGCTGCCCTTTGTTAATGGAGTTTGTATTGTGTTTGTTAGCTGCTAGGTAACATGGGGAAGTGGGATTTGCTGCTTCCTGAGTCTCTATTGAAGGAGCTGATGTTGGACAAGCTGCTGAACCGATACCTGATGATCACCCTGTGCAGTCAAACACTGTCCAACAACGCTGCCTACGCTTGCCAAAAGGTATTTGAATAGATCGTTTTTTAATGTGGAACATGTGCCTCGTTGGTGTTATCTGCCTTGATAAGGTGTTTTGTTTTCATCATCGGTTTCTACCTTCGTCCTCACACTGCTTTCTCTCTCTGTAGATAGCAGACAGTCTGCCACTCTCATGGTTCAAAGGAGAGAGCGTGTGTTTGCCTCAGCTCCAGAATTTTAGAAACCACATCGTTCAGAACGTTCATACCATCTGCAAACACCAGCCTGCTGAAGATCCAAGCACCAGGTAATAAAGCAACACCTGTTTCTGTGGGAAAGGTTTTGATTAGATCACAGTAAAATGGAATAAAAGATCTTCTCATCAGGAAAACCCTCACAATACATAGATTCATTTTTATTTGAACATTTCATGTTTAAAAAGACTCCAAGGTCCACCTGCTGGTGGACAGATATTTTTCTGCAGCTTCACCACTTTCCAGGTGGCGAAAATGTGACCAAAAATAATTTACTCGATTGTCATTATCTTTATTAATATAATGCTTTTTTTCTCCAAGCATTTAAAACAACGACATGGCTGTAATTGTGTTTTCCAAACCTTGTGTCTGTCTGCTGTAGGTCTGCTGTGGTAGAAGTTCTGAAGGTTCTCAGTAAAATCAGGTGTCATGACTCTATCATGGCGATAGCAAAGAAATACCACTATGAAGACGTCGTCTACTCCCACCAGCTGCTGAACCAGGAGACAGTGTGAACAACAAATGCTGACTGGAAGATGGATCAACATGAAACATCCGTGGTGTGTGTGATTTGGTTGCATAAACTAAATGGCAACAGACGTCTTGTTTAACCAAAGCAGTGGCCAAGATGAACTGTGCGGGTAAATTAATTCACCTTTCTACAGTTTTTAGTCATGAGCATTGTACTGTCTTGTAAAAGAGATAACTGTATATTTTTATGAATAAATATCTGAATTTTGCTAATACATTTAGTGCTTCATTTCCAGTCCATCCCCTTTTATTTTTAACTCTGATTGTGCACAGTTAACTTGTTAATTCCTATAATGTCACTTAAAAGTCAGACATGTAAACGAGGGTACGGGGCTGCCACGTCTCTAAGATGTTGTAACTCGTCGCCATGGAGACCAACACAGCAGGTCAGCTCTTTTAGGTAGCTTCTTGTCTTTCCCTTCATGATCAACACAGCAGGGTAGAAAACTCTGCAGTACAGTTGAGCTGTTAGTCTCAAACAGTCAAGTATCTCAGAAACAACCCAACTGAGACAATAGATTTTCGATTCAGAGGAGAGAGGAGGCCTGAACAGTTGGATTTCACAAAGCTCAAATGGATTCTCCTACTTTGCAGGTTTATGATGACATTTATTCAAGGTATTTTGTAATCACTGTCATAGCGATCACTGTCAGATGACAGTAAATACAGCATGTTGCTGCCAACCAAAGGTCGAGAGCAGTCAGGGCAGACTAGAGCCAGCAGCAACATGGGCTTGAGGTCAATGTACGAGGAAAATGTGCAGACTTTTAATACAGTCAGTGACGTCTAATGTAAGATATATTAAATATTGTGCATTCATCAAAGTGCTGTACATTTGAATCTCTGATCTGTCAGGCATCAGCACATTAATAGTAAACAAAGTTTTTTTGGAATATGCTGAAAGCTTCTACTGACATCTGCAGGTTTTCTTGTGCTACTGCTCTCAGCTAATTAGGGAAAATGTCATTTTTGTTTCACAGCTTAATGGAAACAAAGTAAAACAGGGTGTCTCCTGTTTAAATAAAGCTTTAGGTTTTTTGTTTTCTCTTATTTACAGTGGCACAATGAAGAGTACCGCTGTCTAGTAGTTCACAAACTAACCTTGTGATCTTATACAACAGCCTCTTTCTCTAAAATGTAAAGTAATTGGTTCAGTTTCAAAATGTGTCTGTAAATTATGAAACACTGACCTGTCATGTGAAGGAGGTTCAGGATCAGGGGCTATTGATTTACACACATATTTTGAAAATGAACCAATTACTTTGCATTTTAGAGAAATAGGTGACATCACTTATATGTTACCATGACGGTGTACTGAGAGAGACAAAAGACTTCCTCGTATTTGCAGAGTTGGCTTTATTTATGAGTCCCACACAAAGCAAAGCACACCAAAACATAACCCGAAAAGAAACGCCACGTGCACATAACGCTCAAACATGAAAGACAAGTCTGCACTGTCACTGTTGGTGCAACTATTCCAGTCCTGAAGAGTGAAATAAAAATAATTGTTTCACTCACTTAACGTCTAATCAGCAGAGAGGATCTGTGCAGTCTGACGGAGCGACTCATGCCATTTGGTGCACAAGCAACTGGATGCGTTTTGCGACGAGGCTCAAAAGCAAATGTTTGAATCTTTGAAACATTCTGACAAAAAAAAAAAAAAAGGAACATTCAACAGAGGATAGTTCTACTGTTAACTGTCTGAAAACAAGCAAACAAGATTCTACTCAACAGGCCAGGAAAGTCAAGCATGTTCTCTTCAAACTCCACTGAACCAGAACAAAACATGTACCACGATCATGTTAGGCTACTTACTATTGTCCTTCTACGTATAAACCTTTTGTATGTTACAGGAACAACACTTGAAGAATGTAGAAGTTTTTTTTTTTACCCAGTAACAGCTGATGACATCTTCAGGTAAACTCTTTATGAAAACATTTTTTTCTAATCATGTTTACAACAGCTATTGTTCTGTTTACTGCCTACCTCACCTCCTCTACTCTGCCACATACGACAATCACAGTTAATGTCTGCCTAAAATACTGTTGTAAAGTAACACGGATCATTGAAGGGAGATTTTTAACTGTGGTCCAAGCGTCTAACTCAGGTTTAAACCGAGAGAGACTTCAACATGAATGTATGACAGCTAGGGACAGACTTCTATGTTATGGATGTAGTCTCATTAGAAAATCATTGTTTAAACACATTTAGATCTTGTATTTGTATAAAATGCCACTAACCAATCTTATATAAGTTCATGTTTCTCTTTTCAATCCAATTACATACAAATATGAATGACAGTGTAACATTAATATTTTTTTATTTTCTGTGTTTGAAGACATGAAGTGAACCAAGTTTTGTCCCAAATTCCTCTTCGATTGGCAATAATCATGTTAGTGGAGGACCATGCTGAACCCATTTACACACAGCGGTTCTGTTTCCATCCTTGGCGAGGAGACGCTGCAGCAGCAGTTGTGCTATTTGTTTTACAAGCAGAATGTTAATAGTACATTCAAGCCGAAAAGAGACTGGCAAGTTTCTGACTAAATGAAAAGGATAAATGCCACAAGTGCCATCAAAAACAATGTTTGGACTTCATCTTTGCGTGTAACCACCTGTCGTCACGGCTCTCTTGTGATTAGATGGCTCCCTTCTGAAGCTGGAAACTTCCCAGTTGTTACAATGCATATTAGTAAGTGCTCACAAAAACCTGGGGTACGAGCATCAGCGAGGGGACGAACTTTAGATGACAGAGAACTGGATGCCGTGTTTGTTGAGGCGGTCGATCAGTGTGGTTTTTGCAAAAGCAGCTCCTGGAGTGTAAACGCCACCCCTGGAAAATGAACAAATAAATAAAAAACTGATCAAAACCAACAGAAGAACTTTTAAATTGTTTGGCACCATTGCAATAGGACATGTCTCATCACCATGTAGCTGTGTAAACGTATTAAACTACTGCATAATGCCTTTGGGACTGAGGTTAAACGCCCATTTTGCACAGACTGGCTAGACTGACTGAATCTAATAGAACTCAACTAAACATGTGGTACTGAGTTTCATAACAGCTAATCTGGTAGAATTGTACAAATAAGCAGAAATTTGCCTGAGAACAGCAAAGAAATTGTACAAAGTGACAAGCTGAACTAAAAAAGTTCTTGGTGTGTTTTGTATTTGAGCATTAAGTCATTTCCAGGTCCGGCAGCAGGTCTGAGGTGGGATTACTCACGTCTTGGGCAGAGCTGTGGGTTCGTTGAGGATTGTTAGGGCAGCCTGCACCATGGCGATGGGCGTCGCCACATATCCACACTCTGGGTAGGAACAGAGAGACGATTTAAGAGAGTGAAGAAGGAAAGACAAGGCTAGCCTAATTTATCTCATTACCCAGCCTGGACAGAACAGGAACAAGTCAGCATTCATCTCACACTACAGCAGTGTCCTGCATTCTTAAATAAAGTATTTTCCAATCAGGTAATAACAACAAGCAAAGCTGTTTTTTTTTTTGGGAAGCCAAGTATTTCAGTTACATCAAGGACAAGGCTTTGCATTATACAGAAATCTTTTATTTCTTCTTACCCGGTCCTTGAACCAGTGTGCGGATCTTGGCGTTAGGTTTTCCCTGTGAGGGGTCCTGCTCCTCTGTGTAGCCCTCTCCATAGAAGGCAAACTGGAAGGATGAAGCCTCCATCTAATACAGGAAGGGACACGCACAGACAACATGGCTGAAAACAGAGCATCGTACCCTTAGCATGCATTTATCCTAATAAATTTTGTTTTGAGTGTACAAGCCTCTAATTTTCTGGTTTAGTCAACACTTTACCTGCTTTCTAGTTGGTCCAGCCTTGGAGAAGACTCCAAAAGAGAAGAATTCTGGGTGCTGAAGAGGCAAGAAAAACAAACAGACATGAGCATCCAACATGTCCAAACACAGAGGAGGTGTCTACTCTGTACTATTTAGCTATAGTTGCTTGTGAAAACAAAACAAAACAAAAAAACTGTATTGCGTTACATCGTTTTTATAGATGTGGTGTCGGTCTACCTTGATGAGCAGGTTGCGTCCGAAGCTGAACTTGACTAAGAACCAGAACATCATGCCAGCAAACATCAGCTTGATGATGCTCCCGACACCTCCTATTCCTGCATATGCTCCATACTGGACCTGGGGTTGAGAATAACACATTAAAATACACGCTGCATCATTCTAATTAGAAATGCAAGACTTTCAAAGATGTGTTTCTGCACACTGTGATGACTCCTTGGGTCAAAAGTAAATTACTTCGGAGTCAAACAATGAGATCAAATGATTTCCTTGAACCACTTAGAGCCGCCAGATAACATGTTGACACTGCTCTCGGCACTGTTCAAATGTTGTCCAAAGGAAATAAGGAAGTCGTTTTTTCCTGCTTAGTCAACAATCCCAACTTCTCCATACACCTGGGTATCTGTGATGCTCCTCTACTAACACATGAATTAACTTGGCGTAATTTTAACCCTAGTCTGAGTAAAAGGAACAGACAATGTAAAGGCAGAACAGCAAAAACAAACAAAGATGAGACTCACTGGTGTGGCTTGATGTTCCTCCACCAGGAATCGCTGAGTTCTCTTCACAACGGAGGGATCAGAGCCCATGAAGGGCACGGTATACTGCTGGATCTCATTACTGAAGAACAATGTTCCCCTACAAATGCACACAGACACATGCTGTAAAAAGATTACACAAAAATATGTGTGGGGCAAACAGTCGTACATGCTCAGTACATTATGTGATTTAACCTTGAGACAAAAGATGTTTAGTCTATAGCAGGCATAGGTCCAAATACAAGGCATTCTGCATGTATCTACTAGTTCGCCCAAAATTTAGAGCCCAGCAGATACATTAGACTAATGTTACTGGATATTACCATGTTATCAAAACAACACGGTGTAATGATGGCTCCTAACTAACAAGAAACAACCAACATACCAACCACTCTTCACAGTTTGTCCACCAGAGAGCACTGACTGGTTTGTTTTTCAACCATAAAAGTCTCACTTCATACACATTTCTCCCTCTTAAACATCAAATTTATTATATTCTACAAATAAATATCTCTTCATCTCAAGTATTTTAAATAGAAACGACACTATCTGAGATGTTGCTGTTTTTTTATTTTAATTTTTTACTTCTTTAAAGCAATATCTCTATAAGTTAGCAGGTTCTTCTGACATTATGTACCTTCTCATGCAACATCGCTGTTTTCAAGAACATACAACAACAACAAGAGGAATGTCTTTGCTCATCATTGCTTGGTTGTCTTTGCTGTAGGCAATGCAGTCTGAAGAGACGCACAGAAAAAAAAATCTTTGTCACAGCTGGAGGCTTCAATGCTAGACATGTGACAGTTTCTAGGGTCCCGTTCTTAAATATGGAAACATAGGACAGGACAGGATTTGACAACAGCCTCTGGTAATGACATACCATCTCTAAAATGTGTTCTGATAACTTGTAGATTGGCCTACATTTATTTTCTCTGAATGTAAACCCTGACTTTTAATCTGTAAGTCATCACATACTATTTACTCTGAGGCAGCCAAATTCTAAGAAAAATGGAAAAGGAAAAAGGATGGGATGGAGTGGTGGAAAAAAGGCATTATTGGCCGTTGTACCTGCGTTTAATCCTTGAGCCCACAGTAGGGAGAGGTTTGTGATTAAACTTCCTCCTCAGACTCTGGAGCTTCTGGCTGTCTGCAAAACCATGGACGGCTGACTGCCATGTGCCATCGTGAATACATCCACCCTGTCAGAGGAAAGACAGACGGACACACACAACCAGAGGGAGAAAACATGGAGGCCATAAATATTATTAGAGGACAAACAAGATGCCTGTAAAAAACAAACAAACAAACAAACAAAAAATGTGATGCTGCCATATAAATATGAGAAATAACTCTACAAAGTTCAGAAAAAGAACGTTAGAGGGCTAAGTACAGAGGAATGTGTATGATCAAGGATCAGCAAGAAGCTGGTCCAGTTTGTGGCTTTATGGGTAATGTAGTTACATACTTCAGGTCCTGAGGCGACGGTCAGGAAGCTCTCCACTGCAGACAGTGTACCTGCAGGCAAACACACACACACCAATTTTTGGCAGAGGATAACATGACAATGAATAAAACATGAACTGCATATCAGTGTCACAGTGGGCTTCAATTTTAATTCTATTGTGTGTGTGTGTGTGTGTAACTGCATATCAGTGTCACAGTGGGCTTCAATTTTAATTCTATTGTGTGTGTGTGTGTGTGTCAATATGTGCATACCCTTAAACTGGTCTCTGGTGTAGAGGACTCCCATGTCTGCAGGAATGGAGTCGAACCCACAGCTCCCAATGACGTACACGCCTTTGTCCGCTGCCTGGCTGTTGTAGTTCAACTGCATGCCCTCCAGAAACTGTACACAGCCAGACAGAAACACAAATAAATAAATGTGTAGTAATGCTAATATTAAGTATTGAACGATTACTTCATATTGTTTGTAATTCGACAGATTTGAGACTTTTCATAACTGTGACATTTTTACTGTCTAAACTGAACATGAAATGACGAAGAAAACATTCTGCTAAAAAACACAAAATAAACTGAACACACATTGAGGAAAACAGTGGAGGAGGAAGAATATGTGTTGAAGGAGGGATAGTTTGTTTGGCTTTCAGGGGAAACGGAGACGCAGCCTCTAAGCACACATCCAGCCTCAAGTCAGGCTGTCACAGTGCTGACTGTGTTTCAGGGAGACATGTTGCATTACACACACCAGCACCTGACAGCAAGGGAACAGTTGCTGTCATCCTGCCAAGTTAGAGATAATTTAGTCTAACAGGCTACAGCATGAAAATCAGCATGTCTCCCATTTAATCCAAATACAAACAAGTTCAAAGCTGAACGCTAGGACGTCTGCAGGGCAACATTCATACACTTGATTAAAGTCACAAACACTATGGTAATGGATTATTATTATATGGCAGTCAGCATAAAATACTGTATCTGTGTTTGAGTTCAGGGCTTCAGTCCTTTTAGTTTGGTGTGAAGCTGATGAAAGAAGAGGCATGAAATACACATTCTTCAGTAAACATCCATGTCGTAATTAATACACCTACCTCGTTACATGTCAAACCAAAAGATGGGCAAATATAACCGCACACATACACTGCAGCACTTTACATACCTGAGGTTCTCCAGAGATGTCAATGTGGTGCGCTCCATTCTCCACACATGCTTTGACCACTGGCTCGCCATAGAATCTGTACTATAGACACACAAACAAACATTATTATTATTAGTAGTAGTATTTCATTTTATTACTCTGACTGACAGCCAACATCCCAGAATGTATACTCCTTGTCACTGCTAAATGTTTGTTAGTCTGGCGATAAGGACATCAGGCTGTCAGCTACTTATTTTCACCTGCCAGCGACTACGTTCACTTTAGGTCCAATCCTGCTCCACACAGGTGCCTCCAGTGTTGCAACAACATATGATTCATGGGTGGCTTTTCACACAGAAACACTCAGAAAAGTGTGCTGCTGCAGAACCCAGATCTTGTCGAACTTGTTCATCGTGCAAACATGTCCTACACACCACTTCATCATCAGGCAGGCTGACAAGAATGCAAATACAACAGATGAGCTACATATTCTGTATGTAAATGGACTTTACAATGTTCTGCTTCTGGTAATACTTTAAGAAAGTCAACCGTATGTCTATTACTGAGGAATGAATAAATTCAAAGACCCTCTACAATCAAGAGTTTGTTCTGGTCAATGTTAGATTTCTTGGATGTTGAATGAGTTTATAGCTTTAAGGCTGTTTTCATATCCTTCTGCTGAAAGTTTTTTCTGAATTTGCTTAAAATCTGGGTTGAAATAAATGTAATTAATGCTGAAATGAGGAGGCTCCTTTGATCATAAAATGAGAGCAGCCTTTCTGTGTCGCAGGTTACGGCTTTTGAATCAGAAAAGATTTGCGTGTTCATAGTCAGATGCGTAAATGTGATCTTTTTTATATAAAACAAGTTCAAAGCAAAGTATTTTCGCGTGTTTAAGCAGATCTGATATTTTCATTACACGACAGCCACATGATTCTTATGAGTAGACCCTCTGTTTGCAACCTTTTGAAGTCATCTTCCATCGGTTGATTGTCTGCACAAGGATGACTGAAGTTTTACTGCACAGACCAACTTGCAGAGCGAGTTACACCATTACTGATTAGCACCCAGAGTTCCTGCTCCTAGAATATTATATAAGACAATCTCCTGGCTGATTCCTATTGTACACTGTGTTCCTTAGGGGCTCCTGTAACACTTCTTCCTATGTCTGAGGATTGACTGCCTGTTTCTCATTTTTGGAACAAGGTGTCCTCTCAGTTGTCAGATATATTCTCCTGGACTATGACTGTGTCTGTAACAGTGATATTCTTGCTGGCCTTACTGCAGCAAGGAATTGGTTGCTATGAGGTGGAAACATCCAGAAAATCTCTTGATGATCAGTAGAATTTTCATGTCACTTGAATTAATTTATGTGAAGATATTAAGTAGTGTAATATTGCTGTATGGCTATCAGCCGCTGAAAAACCAGAGGTGAGGATCGAGCCATTGCATCTGGTTGTGTTCTTGTTAGTGAGGGACCCAGGGGTTTGGGAGAGTGTTGATCTTTTTTTCGTTTGTTAGTGTTCGTTGTTGTTTGCAATAATTCTCTGTTTTTTGCTGTTAATTGTGTGATTCATGTTGTATGTCGCTTTGATGTTTTTTTCCCCCGAAAATGTTGAATCAATAAATCAACTGACCAAAAGAAAAAAAAAAAAGATTACATAAGACACACAAGGGTTAGATAAGCTGATAACACATTTATTAGGTTTGCAGTCATTCAGGAAAAAATGACTTGAGGAGAAAAACAAAACCTCCTGCGTCCTTTTGGCCTAAACTCGGTGCTTTGGTTTAAATGAATCTGGCAAACTGCTGCTGTGTGCAACAGTGGAGCTCACTGTGGCAGTGGAATTTGGTTTGTAACACAAACCAAGGACGATGTACAAGTTGCAGTGCAGCGGTGCTGGAAACCTACTCTCCATTCTCATTTTAACACAATATGACTTATTGTGCACTGTAAGTCAGTGGCCTTCATTGTGTAAATGAAGGCTGCTCTATGTGTGTGAAGAGAGAGAGAGAGAGAGAGAGAGAGAGAGAAAGGGAAAGCAAAAGAGACACAGAAAGAAGGAGAAAGACAGAGGAGGAGGAGACAGAGAGAGAAAAGGATGTGGATAAGTTGATAAGCTACACTAATGGCAAAGGGAGATGCCAGCATGCCAGTGTTGTGACACTAAGCGAGGAAACACTCGTCTGTGTCGTGTGACGGAGCGAGCTCTGTGTGTTAAAGACAAATAAACAGGAGCACACATTTCTGTGGAATCGTCTACTTACAGGCCCCACACAGTTGAGAACAATCACAGCCTGTTTGCACATAGCTGCTAGGGAGTCTGGTTCTCCTACATCTGCCACGATGATGTCCACCTCTGATCTCAGCTCGGGCTTACCTGCACACACACACACACACACACACAGGGACACACACACTATGATAGATGCTGTAACCTATTTTTGTACAAATGCTACCATCAAATTCTCAGATTCATAGTTCACATAATTAAAATTATTCATGAAGCCATATTATTCATTTAAATTAAAGTCCAATGACAAGATGTACTTTCAGTGTCTGGCATTAACTCAGCATGACTACAGCCATCATGCCACTTCCATTACAGTGTTACTCAACCAGAGATCCAAAGCAGCGAGTTCAGTCATTTTGTCCTCATAAAAATAAAAGGAAGTCCCCTGAAAGTCTGTATTTGAATAGGTGGGTGAATGGGCAACAACTGGCCTAAAATGTGAACAGAAAATAATTAAAAGTGTAACATAAAGATCAAAAAAATAACACTAAACAGGAACACTGGGCTCTGAGTGGAAATACAAGGTAAAAGATGAAGCAAGCCGACTATAGCAGTGTGGGATACTTTGTCAGGATGAGACTGTTCTCATTAAGACAATTAACACACTCATTAAATGATTACACAGGACGTTAAACATTTTAATTTTATGGTTATACGCGGCAGTAAGCGGTCACATCTCCAGATCTGTGGAGAACGAAGATGAAACAGAATCACTGACATGCAGCAGCGACTCTGTGGGGAAGCTTGAAAGTAAAACATAGCGGCTCATTACCACTGCAGTATGACTTTCAATCAATGAATAGAAACATGTACACAGTGACGAAATTAGTCTCATTGTACCCTCTAAAAACAGGAGACAGGTGTGATGTCTCAGTGTGAAAATGAAAACACAGTAAATGAAGGAGAAACAACACAAAAGAATGCAGATAACGAATGCACTGGAGGAAAGGGTCTCAGATAAGGTCTTGCCAAACCATTTACAAACAACATAAGTCGTTTTAAATATGTAACTGTCACTGTTTGAAGCCTCTGGGAGCAAAGACTCATTTCTGTTTAGCGTCTAGACCTTGTGTGTTGTCCCGGACAGGGACTGTACAGTGAGCTGGTATGTTCCATCAGCTGTTGTACACTCCCTGAAGAGAAAGCCAAAGAGGGGGCTCCAACAGAATAACTCTGTAATCCTCTGGAAACTCGCATTACTGACATGACAGCAGAATCGCTGCCTGGTCTTGATCTAGGGATGGATTTAATTTTCCATGTTTAGAGTGTTGCATAGATACAAATTGCAAAATTGGCGTGCCAAATATATTCAGTAAATATCTATTATTCCCTTCTGCATATTAGAAGCATTCAGGTGAATTATATTTCTATTTCTGTCGGAGCTAATATAATAATTAACTGAGCAGTTAATCAATAGAGTATATATCAACTGCTATATATATCTTCATAATTAAGTTTTAATTTAAATTTTTAATCAGGTAAAATGCAAAAGATGTGCTGGCTACAGCTTTTCAGATCACAGAATTTCTCTCTCTCTCTTTTTTTTTTTTTTTGCTGTTTTGCACAATTTAAACAAGAAATACTAAATTAATCTGATTGAAAGAAATAATCAATCAATAAATTGTTGATTAGACTAATCATTAGTTCCAGTGCTTACTTACGGTTTGGGAATATTCAAATACAATTATTGCTGTTCAAATCAAACTGATCATTAGAAAATATAGTTTAAAAATTATTAATCATTCATGAAACAGAAATGTCAACTCCACAACTCCAGTTAGTCACAGTGTCTTTCCACAAAAATACTTTTGACCAAGCAACTACATATAAAAATATCCCTTTATTAGTTTATACACTTTTAGATATGTAACTCTGTAAAAGATTGATTTAAAAGTCGCTATTACTTTATGTGACTGTATCATCAGTTAACCTTTGTTGCAACATCGCCTGCACTTTGGAGTTCAGTCAAACAAATCACCATCAGTGAGCTTGTTTTATTATCTTCAGTCCGAGTTAAGCAATTTCTAGTTGTATGTCTTTGGCAAAGTATTCTTGGACATTGACTAAAGGGCGGTTAAAACTACAATATTCTTGCATTGTCTGACTTTAACATATCACATGAAAGGTGATTCTTGTTTCAGAAGTACTTCTAGAAACAATCTGCTGTTTCATGCACGACTACTAGGATTGCTCAAATACATACTGAGGACTCCAGCGGCCTGCTCCAGAACTTTTTCCAGCTTCTGCTTGCTCCTGCCGGCCACGGCCCACTTCAGGTTCCCCTTCGGACCTTCGGACACAGTCCGGGCCACCTCCTCCACCACAAACTGTCCCGTGAAGCCGGAGGCTCCGAAGATGACCAGGTGGTACGGCCTGCTGGAGGATGTTTCAACTCGCGCCATAGTGACAGCAGACAGGCCGGAGAGTCTCACTGCGACACTTTCCTCCTCTGAGCAGGATCCAGAGTGACAGGAGAAGCAAGCAGCGTGCGGTTTTGACAGCGCTCCTTTGTCTACTTCCGTAGCACGAATATGCTAATATGCTAATAGACGTTGACAAAAGCAGTCGTTTTTTTAGCTACCGAAAACAAAATAAGCAAAGAAAGTGTGTTCTATTAAATTAGTATTTTGAGGCAATTTATATCTTTCTCAAAATGCGTGACATGCACGGAACCTCGATTGCCTAGTTTCTTTTTATTCGTTTTCGTATGATAGCCATCGATGTTAGCCCGACTACTTCCTCAAGTTTGTGATTGGTCCTTGCTTAGGTCGCCTGTCCATGACGACATTTCAATGCGACTGCAGCACCACGAGAGTCGCAAAAACACCGTACGGAGGGTCAGGATGCAGCGGGCTCAATGTCACGCAGTTTTACCAGCGAGCAGCCAGACAAGAGCCAGCTTTAAAGCACTGATGTCGTCGCATTTGGAAATATAAGACATTCTGCACTGAGGTATGTTTGTGTTTCTCTCGATTAAATCACTGTTTCACGTAAACCCTTTTATGACGTTAGCCGTTTGCTAGCCGGTGAGCTAACAACTTTGACGTTGTGCCTATCAACCCCGGTCACTGGACAGACGGTCTGCCAGGTTATTTTGTGCCTCTTTGGCAATCTGATGACCAAAGTCCGCGCACTTCTATTGCGATTTCTGCAGTGAAGGTTAAGTCAGTACATGCTAAGAATAAGAAGACATGTATCCCACCCCGGCTACCCACGTGCTAACGGAACGGGTTGTACTCATTTTAGTACACACGTGTTAAAGAGACTGTATTAGGGTTACTGCATAAAAAACCTGAACTTAACTTGATGTTTGAGATCGATGTAACAAAAAAAAAAAAAAATTGGCTTTTATGAGATAGATGATGTTTTTTGGGGGGAATTAATTTAAGTTTAAAAGGCATTCAAGAATTTTTAAGAATGTCAGTGAATGTCACTGAAATGTATGTAACTGTTTACAATTTGCGAATTTTTGTCCATTCTTGTCCTATTTTCTCCCATTTCCTTTAGGCAGTGACCTCTCAAAGACATCCCTAAATCCCCCTCCCCTGCCTTCTTTTTGAGCCATATGTCCACTGGTCCACCATGTCCACCCATATTTGTAGAGTGGTGGAGCAGATGCTGCGCTCTGCCTGCTGCCAGACGATCGCAAGTAGATCCTGTTTGCGCAAGGCACTGTTTACCCCTGTTAGTTCCTCTGGCCTCTGTGTTTATGGGGCTCCTGTGCTTCATAGAAGGGCCTACAGCCTAGACTCTCTCTCTCTGGGTCCTGGTCGGCCCTCGCTCGGTCCAAACTCCCAACAGCCCCGTGCAGAGAGGACGTCCCCCTCGTCCGCACTCACACACAGGAACCTGTCTGCTGTAGCTGTACAGGTAGGTGGCTGTCTTGTTTTGACTTCTCTTTATGTGTAGAAGTAATGGCATCCATAATTTGCAGATATGTGTTTCTGGATTTTTTTTGAAAATGAGGTGTAAATTAGCGATTCATTTTTACAAAGGTGTTTAGAGTGCCAAATGTTTTGTAGCATTTACAACCATTTCAAGTAAGCGTCTTTCTTCAGATCCTGGCAGGGCATTATGGGGGGCTTACAGGCTACTTGGAAGACTCTAAATCTCTAACTGCCTGGAGTCTGCTCTATTTTCAGCTTTCTTTTCGCCTGTATATTTAGATACCTTGCTGTATTCAGGGATTTTACTTGATTGTAAAGATGCACAGCAGATACACTCGGATCTGCTCTGACCTCTTTCCCCAACCAACTGCAATTAGCCAATACTGTCCATTGTTGCAAATCTTCTTTTTTTTGGCTACTTGAACCACTTGAAGTGTGCAAATAAAATGCAGACATCAATCGTAATTTCTACCTTTTCCAATACACTAGAGCATTTCAATACTGAAGCAGATCAACAGGGGTTCTTCTCAACATATAACAAGCTTTTTCACTTGTGATGCTGTTGGTTGTTTATTACATTGTGTGCGTTTGTGTCTGTTTACAGGGACAGTGTCGACCTCTGTGCCGGTATGACTTCCTGGACCTCGGGGAGGTGGAGGAGAATGTACGCCGTGCTCTGGCCTGTAAAAAAATTAGACACTTCATAGTGGACCCAGACCTGGCTGATTTAATAACACAGCATGTAGGACCTGATCTGCAGGATGGTAAAACCGTTATCTTCGAATGTAACCCAGGTGTGTATTTGTAACTGTGTTTGTTTCATTGAACTTTGCACAGACATTGACAAAATAAATAGTTGTTACTTTTGCCTGAAGGAGTGGTAATGGTAAAATATAAAATGTGCATGGGTGTAAATCATGCTTGTCAGTGAAATGGTAAATATTGATAGGCTGTGTGTGTCTATTTTAGGTCCTGGGGTGTTGACTAGGACACTGCTAAATGCTGGAGCTCAGAGAGTTGTGGCTCTTGAGGGTGACAAGGCCTTCCTACATGAGCTACAGGTAACACAAAGTTTTCTAACCACTAGTTTTTGTGTCCTTGCACAGAATTTACCAAATCCCCTGTTCTAATCTAGCAAATTAAGTTACATGCTATATGTTCCAATAACATTTTTACTTGGTGTAGGAGTTAGACAAATAAACAGTGTTTTCCTACTGTAGGACCTGGAACGTCGTCTTGATGGTCAGCTGGAAGTGCTTCATTGCGACTACTTTAAACTGGACCCCATTGGCAGTGGCAACGTGAAACCCCCAGCCATGTTCACAGACAAGTTGTTCACTGACCTGGGAATATCAGAAGCTAGTTGGACTGATGGTGAGAAAGAAAATTACAAACACACACATACATTTTACAGCAAGCCTGAGACACGTCTATGTTGCAAATTGCCTCTTATGCACATACATTCATCTAAAGAACTTTAGTTGAGCCTCTCTGCCTGCAAACGAGCCTAATCTCCTTCATACAATAAGTATTATCCTTGTGCTTAGCAATGCCATGAATCCTAACTTTGAACATATAAGCTTAAAATGTTGCAAAAGTGGAACTTTTTCAACTATTAACAGGCTTTAAATATTTAAATAAAAGTGTTTAGAACCAATGAAGGCAGAAAATCACATTGTGTAAGCGTAATGGTTTGGTATGTAGCTTTTACGCTAAAACACACTTTACTTAATAAATCCTGTACATTACATTGAGTAGTGTACCCGCCCTTTAAAGTGTGTGTTTGATAATGTTTTCATGTGTGCTTCTCTTCAGACGTCCCGGTGAAGGTGGTAGGAATCCTGCCTCAGCGTAATGAGCGCAGCTTGCTGCTGAAGATGGTTTACGCATTGTTTGAACGGCTGTCTGTCTACAGATATGGAAGAATAGAGCTGAACCTCTTCATGAGCGAGAAGGAATACCTGGTAAAACAACACGAGTGTTTAAACCTGTCAGTGCCAGTAAACCAGTTGATAACAGAGTAGGGCTGTACGAATAGTTTAGCAAAACTTCTACCTACTATTAAATCAAGAGAAGTAACTGAGATATTAATGTTTGAAATGCGTGCTCTGCTCATAGAGGATTCTACTTGTGGAAAACAACCCATGTAGATAAAATGATTTGGTTTTAGCTCAGGTTAATCTGACATTCAGACACCTTATGCCACTCTTTTGTTTGAGTAGTTTTCGATCACACACCTGTCTGAGCTGCTGCACTGCAGTGAGGAGATGAAAGGCTTCTCTGTGTGCAGAGATAGCTTCTACTGTAGCCTTCTAGTGAGGTATTTAGGGAATATTGATAAATTGCATTGTCTATGGATGAGCACCTTTTAAATTTTATTTGTATTTTTCCTTTAGGAGATACACTGAATTGAGGTGAAGAAAATTAGGTTTAAGTCTTATTTTGATGCAAATATGCGTACATTAGCAGGAATCTATCACAGCATTGAAGTTATAGCAGTAATTTCTTTGTTAAATGTGGAAGAGAAAACAATTATTTTGCCCCTGAAACAGTAAATAATCATTCTTGTAGTTTAATTGTAGCAGCTGGACTTGCTTGAGTTCCTTGAAAACGTGTCACCTCTCATCCAAGAGGCTTCATCAGTTCTGACTGACTAGTTGGGAGTTCCACATACTTATATCCTTAAGGAGCCAGTAACACTTGAGTGCACGTTTAAACTCAAGTCCAGTTGCTACGATTAAACTACCAGAACAACCATGACCTGGATGACTGAGAATCTTCACAGACAGTAAATAATCACGATAAATAACTGATTATCAGTTTGGCCATACTTGCACAGCCCTGTGATGGAGTAAAAGCTGGTGTGTGTTTGTTTTTATGAGCAGACCTCCTGATTCCACGTACGGTAGCTTTAAACCAACAAGAGAGATACTGTTGTACTGCTGCATCCGTCAGTGGAACAATAAGCTTTGGTTGCCTGCTCTGAACTGTAATATCATTGCTGACACCACCACCACTAGATAAAGCTGAGGGAGAGGAGTGTCCAGTCACTCATGCGTTGCTTATCTGCTTTTTTCTTTTATCCTTGTGTGAAATATTTAACAATGTTATTTCTCCATCAGAAATTGGTGTCGCGTCCTGGTGAAATGATGCACTACAGAGCTTTCAGTGTCCTCTGGCAAATGGCCTGTGATATTGAACTACTGCACAAGGTACAGTATGACGGAGGGAGGTCAAAACACTTTGGTGTCCACATAGACTGTATAAAAGATGGACGTAGCAACCGGCCCTGAAAAATGAAGCCAACCCGGAAGTGTCAAAAACCTACGTCCGCTAGTCCTGGCTCCAAAAAGCCCTGGCTCCCATAGACTTGAATTGGAAAAGAAGTGATCACAGATCACTAAATACCACATTCCTACAGCTCAGAATTTTTTTAAAATTAGTTTTCATGGTCAAGTCCAGAGATCAGGTGGCCAATCTGAAAATAAATCAATACTGAATTTTAAAAAAAATCATCAACATTTTGCGGGGCAAGGGGCGTGACTGGCTTGATTGACAGTCGGCAGCGACCATACAGATAAAGCGAGCAGAAGGCGGTAAATGTGGGCGGGCAGAGAGGGCCCGCCTCTCAATCCGTCTGATCAATCGCTGCTCCTATGGCTCCGCTCCCCGCCAACGATTTTTGCATCACTGGCTCCAAAAATCCAAGATGTCAACCAGGAAGTAGCAAAACCCTGGCTTCATTTTCTCAGTGCAGAAACCAACGGGTGACGTCACGGTAGCTACATCCATCTTTTATACAGTCTATGGGTGTCCGTGCAGATGTACTGGCTTTTGTGATATCTCCTGAAAATGACTGACTTGGATTGTGCCTCTAAAAGTTCCACATTTTGAGTCTTTTGCATTCAACCTTCTCATCTCTGTCTGTGCAGGAACCCTGGGAGTCGTTTGTGGTGTCTTCAAGACAGAATGTGCCCAGCTACAAAAGCAGTGTAAGGAGGAGAGCAGGCTCAGTAACAACAGTATTCACTTTAATGGTGTTGCCTAATTAATATAACGTCTCTTCTTCTCCTCCCCTCAGCTTCCCAATGAACACCTGTGCCTGGTGCGCCTGCGTCCACGAGCCAGTCTGTTCTCTGCAGGCCTCTCTCCGTCTAATGCTTCAACTCTGCTGATGATGGTTAAACAGTGTTTGGCAAAGAGGAAGGTCAAGCTTATCGACAGGCTCAAGTAAGAAATGCACACAAACAAAGCTACTGAGAGGCCAATGCACTGCACATGTTGGATCATTTGTTATTTTTATGCCCTGACCTTCGACCCGACATCAGACTCCTGTTTTAGTGTTTTTGCTGTTCTTATTGTCCTTCTTAATGATTTTCTTATTCTTTTATTTTATTTTGCGCTTTAGATGTTTCAAAATTGTTTTAGATTTTGTGTTCAGCACTTTGTTTCTAATTTTGTCGTGTTCAAGTGCTTTATAAATAAAGTTAAGTATCAAACAACTGCTCTTAAGACTTCCAGACACACCGAGGCCATTCATGTTGTCGTCATAATACAGGCTAATCCAGTTGACAGATCTTCTGAGCTTCTTTTTTTTTTCTTCTTCTTGCTTATTGTGCCTCTTGTGTGTGTCGTTTTCTAGTCTCTGGTCTCCAGATAGCGGGAGTAAGCTGTTATCAGAGATGGGCTTGCCAGAGGACATACTGACAGGCCACGTATACCCAGAGGAGTATCTTCGACTGTTTCAGCTGATGGACAAAAGCCAGGAGTTCACACAAAGCTGGCTTTATGAAGAGATCTTGGAGAACACGCAGAGAGAGGGTTGGGGCTAAAATATACACCAACAGGTCATAACAACAGACTCAGCCACTTGAAATACAGAAGGTACATACAAAGCTATGTATAATACACTGAAGATGTAATATATTTAAAATGTGTTATGTAATGGAACAGAGATAGAAACATAAACAAACAGTTAATTATTAATGGTTTTGTTACTGAATTAATTTAAACATTTGCAACAAACTGTACTCTGGGGCAGACTGTCTCTGTTGTTCTGAGCTGGAATTCCCAAAAGCTGAGATTTGAAACAGAAGCTCAGTTTGGTTATTTTGGGCTCTTATGTATGACACTTCTTGTGAACTGACTGCCAGTGTGAGAAAACATGTTTTCTGGAATTAAAGGCTTTGTTTGGACAAAGGTGTTAATCCCATTAAAGAATAAATCCCAGTATGAACACAGCAGCGTATTGCCTGAGGAGGCTGAAAAAAAAGCTTCATGGATGCACCAGGTCATGCAAAAGAGGTTATGATTTGGAGATGTGCATGGGTTGCACTTAAACAACTTGCACAACTGCGGTTTTGGGATTCCAGTATTTTGTGGTGGCAGTTTGACAGAGCATACACCCTGCATTCTGTATGTCGTGTAGCTTTTCAGTCTTCAGCAGCGCAGGAGGAAGTTTTTCACTGTATAGCATCAAGTCTTGTATATTTTTCTATATCCATTTGAGTGCATAAGCTAGTGTAAGTGAAATGTCAGGTTTTATGGAATATGTAAGCTACATTTCTAAACTCATAATTAAATCAGAATTTCCACATAGATTCATAGATTAATTCCAGCCCTGCTGCAGTGTGAGCTTGCACCATCAGTGTTCTTATTATGAGGCGTATGGGTGTTTTAGCCAGACTAAATCTATTATTTCACTTGCCTGGTTGCCTTGATTGACAACCTGGTCATTTTAGGTTGTTATTTGAGGATGTTTTTTTTTTTTTTTTTAAAGCATTGCCTTTTTTTGAAATGCTTCCCAAAGTCAAATGAAAGCATCTGGTTTCATGTAATATATGTGAGGCAATAACACAAATGTATGAAGATATAAAGAATGAAATAAATTATTTTACAGTAAATTTGTTTTGGTAGATTTGATTTTGAAGTATGGATTTAATAACTCGTGGAGTGTGGGTTTCTAGAAACTTCTTTAAGTTGTGCCTCAAACAACTATTCTAAGGTGAAAACAGTTCTAATAAAGGAGGTTGGATTTAATTATTTGCAGTGTTAAAAAGCTTCCTTGGATGATAAATATGTCACAGTCCAAGTTGAAATTCAGGCGGATTTTAAATCTATCTAGGCGAGATAAAAATTTTGATTTGGTTTAGGCAAGATTGAAATTTTTATTTGGTTGACGGGAGATTTTAAATCTGCCTAGGCCAGATTTAAATTTTCATTTGGTCAAGACACATTTTGATTTCGCCTAGACCAAATTAAAATCATTCATATATAGTTTTCGTACCAGTCTTGTATGACTGTTAAACACGACAGAAGATGTATCACACCTCTTAAGGTGAAGTTCACACACATGGCGAAGTGTGGAGAATATAGATTGAAAATTTTCCCAGGCAGGATTACAATCTCATTATGATATAAATGGGATTATAATCTGGTCTAGACTAAATCAAAATTTTACTTCCTCCTAAACCAAATCTAATTTTTTATCTCGTCTAGGCAGATTTAAAAACTGCCTGGATTTTTAATTTGGACTGAGACAAATACATAAAAAAATAAATAAAGAAAGAAAATAAAATAAAAATATATCAACGTACCGACTGTGGTGAGACACAAGATGGCGGCAGCGCGCCTCTCCCACCGTCAGCTCCCCCAGCAGCAGCAGCACAGCTCCGGCCTGATGACAGCGGCAGCAACGACCCCTGGCTGTCTGCTGGTAGCTTACAGTCCTTACAACAACATCTCCAGCAAGGTGTCTGATGCTCCAGTTTCTACTGTTCAGCCTCCGTTTTTAGCCGTAAGTACCGTTTAACTGGTTTGTGTCGCAGCAGACACAAAGGACAGGAAGACGTTAGAGCTGGCGCACATCTGTGATGCTAATCAAAGCATACATTTAAAAAGGTTTTCACGGCGCCGCGGCCAGATGTGAACACTGTAGAGTGTTAGCTTAGGTTAGCTAAATAGCAACGTACACTAAACTAATTTGTCACTTTGGTGGTTTAGTGTCGATATTCAGCTGGTTTAACACGAACCATTAGCTGTTAGCTTATCTCGGGCGTTTGGTAGCAATTAGGTGAACCAGTACAAAGCCGTCAAAAAGCGTAACGCTACCAATTAACAATGTGTGTTTCAACGATTGTAACCGAGCTAGTTTACAGTTAACGAGGGCTAGCTGGTTATCCAACACAGCTAACGTTACTAACTAGCAGTCACTAGCCAGGTAACCTTTACAGAAAGCAATGTCAGTATGGGGAAGTGACAGCCTCTGTGTGCTGTCACTGCTGTGTGTTTTTCTGACAATGTCTTATGACTTATTAGCCAAATGTAAGTGGACATAACGTTCAGTAAAACTTTTCCATTGGGACTAGGTTCGGTTCTGGTAGTTTGTTGCACCACACTGTGTAGCTAGAGCTAAAGAGACCTGCTAGCCTACACTGGAGACTGGTCAACACCAATGCCCCACCTTTATGAATGATGGGAGCATTTACGGTAAACATTTTACGTCTCATTTGCGAGCTTGTTAGATATTTTTTTAAAGCTCATTTTTACTATGTTTACATGTAAACACAAGCTGGCAGACTGCCTGTCCCACAGTACAGTCTGCATGTGTCAGCTCACTGGCTGTGTGTCTGTCTGTAGCTCTGCTCTGTCTCACTGTCTTTGCAGTGGCCTCTCACAGCACAGGGTCCGTTTTCTTTTTCCACCTCACTGTTTGTCTGTTTTGGCTGAATTCCCTTCAACCGGTTGTCCATTCTTCTGTCTTTCATTATTCATGGTCCCCTGTGGAGTAGGGCTCAGACTAAATGAGGAGAGGACGGATGGTTGTGTGGACAGATGGCTTAGTGGGAGAGAGACATTAAGAGATACTGTAGATTTAGAAAAACAACATGTACAAAGCAATAGAAACGCCTTAGACAGGTGTTATAACACCTGTGTCAACTGTAACTCAGGGGTTTTGTTGCGTAAGCTGTAGTGTCACAGTTGTTTGTCATGGTCTGGGACTGTTTATCTTCCAGGGGGATGTGCAGAGCTTTGAGTAATTACTAGACCGTAAAGAATAGTCTCTCATCCAATACAAAGTGCTGTTTAAATCTTAGCGTGACAAGAAGGATTTTCAAAATATTAGTATTATTGCGGAGGGAAAACAGACTTCCTATTCAGAAGGTGTTGTCTCTTGTGAAAATATATCTAGAGAAGGTGGTCTCAGCTGTCTGTAGGTTGTCATCTGTCTTTGGCGAGAGCGAGTGATCGTCGTTGTTGATTTGTTTATGGACTCGTCTCTATGGAGTATTTCTCTGGACACTTATATGTTAACATATCTTTTTTACACAAATGTCTGTAATAAATTCAGTAAGACTATAGACACATAGAGACAAAATGATGCTTTGTGTATGTTTCTGCTGTTTACATTTTCTCTTTAAATGTCTGGCCTGTCAGGGCAGTACAGGGTTACTGGAAGAGCAATTAGCTTAGTGCTGCAGGAAACCAGGGCAGCCTTACTCCTCTGAGATGGCCTTTTATTAGCCTGGATTTGTGTTTGTGGAGGTTTTGGATTTTATCATCTGATAAAATCAAAATACTACCAAATGAAATAAGAGATGATTTGTGTGGTCAGTGGCTGCTATATTATGACTGGTCATGCAAATTACAATAAATAACTGGGAGCAAAGACAGTGCAATGCTTTGTGGGAAACCATTGGTTTAATACGATAATAATTGATTTATTTAGCTATGATAAAATATCTGCTCTGTGAAAATGCTGTCAGTCCCCAGTTTGATTTCCCAGCCAGCTAGACTTTTTCTTCAAGTGGTCATTCCTCTAGCTTCTCCCACATTCTCTGTCTGTCTCTCCTACACCTATCAGATAAAGACTAAGTGTCTGTGTCTCCACTGGATAGTCTAGGTTAAGCCCAGAGAAGGAACTTGCAGGTAGAATCAATGCCAAACGGAAAAGTTAAGACACTGGTTGCTTTGTGCAAGCTTTTTTTTTTTGCATCTGTCTCATTTACAGGATGCAGTTATTTGTATTCTTAACATGACAAACAACCTGACAGCGACATAACAGGGGTTTTTGCGTCTGTCCTTGTGTTGCTGAGTCAATAGTGAACATAAGTATGGCATAAAAAGCCTGCTCTTGCACAGTATTGATTTACACTGTACACTGCTTTTCCAGTTTGTACACCAGTACATTCTTGTTCAGAGCAGCCTTCCAATAAATCCTTTGTTTGGGAAGCTCATAATATTTCGTCAGTGAAGTGTTTTGTAAGGCAATTTGTAGCGCTATTGCTGATTTGGATTTTGTTGTACTCTGGTTTCCAATATTTTGTTACCCTTATATATGTAAATGAGGCGGAAAACATGTCATTTACTGCATCTCAGTCTGTAAAATGTGACCTTTTTCGTTTCTACTCCAGGGTCACGCTGTAAATTCTAACAGCAACTTCACCTCCCATGTCATAAATCCTGAGCTAACTTGTAAATATCTTTGTGTCACACTCTGTCTCTTACTTTCTTTGCCTGTGCTTAATGTCTCAGTTGTTGTTTTGCAGAAACAATCTTTCTTGATTGTTATTTTTTTAAACTAGTCAGCAGGTTGTGAAATTTCAAACTTTACTATTTTTAACTTGCCATTTAAGCTCTTCTGTGGTATTATATTATCATTATGAGGCTTGTATCTCAACAGTTTATTTCCAAAATCCTCATAATGTCGTACAATCAGCATGTAAATTAATACACTTGTGGGTACTCAGGTACTCCTTTGCAGCACAAGGTGGTGGTTGGAGTGTTGCGCCCTATGCACTCAGAAGCTTTAAAAAAAAGAATCTCTTTATGCCCAAGGGTTGGTTTGACAGCTTGGGAATGATGCTAAACTAGTTTTGTGTTCCTCCCTTTCGCACTCTCACTGTTGAGAGTAGAGTTTAACGATGCCAGTGTTTCTCATACTTCGTGTCATTCATGTCTACCTGTTCTCTGTCTCTTATCTCTGCAGGTTTGAAGAAGGGCTGGTCTAACAGGCGGCGCTGACCCTCGAGCTGAAAGGTCAACCGTTGTTAAGGTGGAGCCCAATGGATCATGGCGGTGAATGTTTACATTTCCTTGAATTATGTTACAAAGTTACCACAATAAAAAAAATACAATTTTGATGTGTTTTGCAGTGAAAATAGAAGCAGCTGATAATGAGGACGGGAGTGTTGGGTGTTGTGTTTTTTTATGCTGTGGTTGCTGTTGTCTCAAGTTGCAATGATGGTCTGATGTGTAGAGTCAAGGTCATCTGAAGGACCTTCATACTGAAGAAGAAATCATTGTTCCTTGGATTTCTTACTCCATTGCTCTAGTTGTGATTGCAACTGATCATTTATTTTGTCTTTCATCTTCAGGTCAGTTTGAGAGGGAGGACAGTGTAATGTCACAGGTTCGTGGAGGCGGGGTTGACCTCTGTGATAACCTTCCCAGTCCCGATGCTCTCACTGCCCAAACTCGAAACCTCAACGAGACGAACACGCTCACACAGACTCAAAGTCTCCCTCCTTCACAAAATGAGGAGGGAAGAAGGTGTGGCCTCATCCAAAGAAGCCCTCTCAACAACAATGGGAAGGAAGAGGAGGAGGAGGAACAGGGAAAGGAGGGTGAGGAGGAAGACATTGATGCAGTGATGGAGGAAGAATCGGAGGAATCAAGTTGTCTAGTTCGCTGCCAGTCTCCAGACACTCCCATGACTGATTCCTCATATTCAGAAACTGGTAGGGGACACAAGGACTTGCACACATTTAAAAAAAATAAATAAAATGTAATTCAGTTTGTACATGCAGGATGATACTCTATCACACCTACTACTGTTTTGATTCTGTGCTGTACTTGATTGTTTTTTTTTAGCCATGTGGGGCAGTAGAACACCACAGCAACACATCCATAGTGTGCATACTTCACATTCAGCTGAGCATATAGATTTGATATGTCAGATGTCTTGGCAGAGTTGTGTACTCACACAGACACAGAGCAGCATGACCATTCATTTGGAGTCTTATATGTGTCCACATGGGAGTGTCCTTCTTTTATTTCACTTGAGAAAGATTAGAGGTGGGAAAACCAAAACAGTGAACCTAAAGACCTGTGGATGAGTGGAGCTTAAAATAATACAGGAGGATGAAATGTACACTCTTAAACTTGTGATACAAACAACAGCCAACAGTGCATCCTTTAATTTGTTGACATTCTCCTGTTTGGGAGCCACTGTAAAAAAAATGACAGCTTGTTGACATTCATTAGAAAAAAACCTCAAAACATCATTCCTGAAGGCCAACACTCTGCTCAGGGTCTGTCTCACTCACTGCTGTAATGCCTCCTGTATCTTTTAAGTGGTCAGCATATTGGATTGAGGTCAGAGTGGCGGGGGGGAATGATGTCATTCTGATCATGTGACTGAAAGACGGAATCAAGAGAAGGAAACAGGACAATCAAATGGAGGGCAACTGCATATAGAGTGAAAGGGAGAGGAGGAAGCTGAGGAAAACATTGAAAGGAAGTCAAAAAGACTGGAAAGCAAAGAGAAAAAAAAGTACAATTTAAGTCAGACGTCTGGAGACATAAAAAAGTGAGAGATGCCCAAAGGGTCTAACACGACCCAGACTAGGTAATGTGTCACACTGTTGGTGCCAAAACAAAATAAAAACCAGTTTAGAGCTCACAAGTTCATTTCTACTTTTTCAGACACTCATGTGCAGATGTGAAACACTTGCGCACAAACAGCTGCTGTTGTAGGAGCTACTGTAAAAATGGCAGCAAATACCATTTTCATATTTGCATTTGTATGTTTGTAGGTCTGTGCCTGAGGGCCTGGAGGCATTTAGCATTAACCCGAACATAACTGACAAAACTTGTTTCATCATGCACTGAAGAAATAAGCTTGGAGAAATAATATTTAGCTGTCATGTATGTACGTATATGTGTCTGTGTCTCTTGACACAGTCACATTGTCAGGACTTGCCAGTCTCACGAGTGAAAATCATACAATTTTAGGGTAAAGATTAGTGTCAGGTTAGGATTAGATAAGGGTGAAGCATTGTGTAAGTAGTGGTAATGGTTAGGGTTAAGGTAGGGCTTCTGGAAATGAATGTCCTCTGAAATAACGGAAACACAACTGTCAGTGTGTGATTATTTACTCACAATGAATTTGCTCCTTACGAGAAAAAAAAAAGTTGATTCGGTTTAACTATACATCGGCATGTTCAAGGTGCCATAATCATACTTTGTTTTTCTGCTCATCTCTCTTTCCTGCGTATCTCTTTCTGTTTGCTAATGTCTTTCTTTCCCTCCATAGGCAGTCTGTTGGAGACCCCATATCCTTTCAGCCCTGGGACAAGTCCAGAGCCCACTTCCCCCGTCATTCCAGTGCTCAGTCCAGAGACTACGTATCCCATCAGTTCAGTGATATTGAGCCAGAGTGATGTTAAAGTGGACTCTCAAATCTCCAACACTGGATCAGGTGCCTCCACCACAGGGTCCATTACCTGCACACAGGGACCTTCCTTCACCACGGGGCCTATGGATTCTACTTTACAGACTTTAACCTCAGGCACATGGCCTACCAGCCCAGCTGGGCCTACATGTATCACAGAAGCTACTGACAGAATAGCAAAAAATACAAACTCCACTACAGAACAACTTACCTCATCCACAGAGCTCGTCTTCAGCGGTGGGCCCACATGTACCAGAGGGTCTGCCACTTCATATGCAGAGACATTTACATTAACTGCAGCAACAGAGACCCTTACATTCACCACAGGGCCTACAACTACCGGGACAGAACCCACTTCCACCACTGGATCTGTATCTTTAAATCGGGAACACGTTACCTCCCCTCCAGTGACCACTTGTTTCTCAGTCTCCACCTGTGCCACAGGGCCTATTCCAAGCCAAGCTCTGCTAGAGTCTCTTGAGCAGTTGGCACAAAAAGGAGATGACGCCCGTCTTCCACATTACCTTCACCAGGTAACCTGTCTGTTGTATGTCTGCCCCTTTGCTAAATACTAAGACCAGGCTATCGCTACTGTTTCTGTCCCTTTTTTTAAACAGACGCTCTTCTCTTTAATGGTTTCTTGAAGGGTTTTCTTGCTGCGTTGCTGTCTTCCTTGTCTCTTTAGCTCTTGCTCTCACACTAGTTATTAAATCTTGGTTATCCACGCAAACTCATAATCAGAATGGCACTTCGTACCCTCGGGCGTGGGTGTCTTCAGTGTCTGTGCACACAAACAAAAATACAGGCATGCACACAAGTACACACAAACACTACACGCACACGACATAGAAACAGACACCCCCAGTGTGTCTGTGCGTGTTTCTCTCTGACACAAACCTGCATGAAAGAACATGTATGTTTTGGGGTGTGTGAACGTTTCTGTCAGTTTGATTTATAAATCCCTCAACCAGGCACACCTGACCTGCGCTTACTTCAGGCAAACAGGTGTGTGTGTGAGTGAAGAAGAGAGAGAGATCAAAACTGCGAGCATCAGGATCAATTTCTAACACATCACATTTTCCTGCAAACATTATGCTTAAATACTGGGGCTAATGATAGCATAGTTACAGTGTGTTGTGGTTGCTCTATAGTGTGTGGAAAAAAAAGAGTATTTGCTTTCAATGTTGATGGTTAACAGTTATCTGATCACTGCCAGTAACTGATTCATGGTTATTAGAGAGTTTTTCTACTGTTTCTGAACAGTGAGCTTGAAAGAAAAATGTTGTTGTCCCTTTTTTAGACGTTCATGTTGCTGTTGTGTTTACAGCAGCATGTGACAATTATTGTCTTGCTCAGCTGATTAGTTGTTTGGTCTATAAAATGTTGATCATTGTTTTCCAAGGCCAGTGATGACGTGTTGTTTTGTCCCAAACCCAATGTGTTCAGTTTATCGTCATAGAGGAGGAGAAAAAAAACAGAAACCAAATTTAGTGAGCTGTAATCACAGAATTTGTATTGTTTTTATTATTCAATTCAACTATTTGATTGTCTAAATAGATAATGATTAATTTAGTAGTTGATAACCAATAAATTATTCATTGTAGCTCTGATGTAAATGACTGAAATGAAGCAGAGAAGAGGAAGAGAAAGAGTGTTTTTATTGAAAAACCAAAATTGAATCTCACATTTACTGGGTCCTTTTGGACTCTTATTAAAGGCTTCCCTTACCTGGGGGTCAGTTGTTACTAAAATAATACAGAAGTAAAAAACTGGGATTAATTGTGAGATCTTGTATTTTTAGAGAAATTTAAATTTTATGACCAGAGAAGGACAATGTGGTGTTTTTTTGATCGCAAAGTAGAAAACTATTAAAAATCACAAAACCAGGAAAGGCTACATTTATACATTTTTAGGGTCCGAGGACCCCTACTTGTTTTTCTTATTAATTGATAGTGATATTGATATTATAATTTGGGAAAACTAAATAGAGAAACAAAATGAAATCAGGCTGTATTTCTGGTGTATGTGATAGCTTCTTTTTTCTGTGGTGTAACTGATTATTAATCAAAGTTTGATTTCTTTCTTTTTTTTTTTGCTAAAACCTCCTCCAGACTTGTTCCCTAAACCCCGTCTGTGCAGTTACCTAGAAAGGCCATTGAGTTGTCGCCACCCCTCACTTCATTAGAAATGCGAGAACCTTTTGTGCCCTCCTTTTTTCCTCCTCCTCCTCCTTCTCTCTCGTTCTCTCTCTCTCACACACACACTTCTCTTGTTCTGTGATCAGCTGAACAACATGAAAGCGACACTTGCTGAAAAGAGGTAGAGTGTCTACCACGGTCTCTCCTTTTTCCTTCTTTTCACTCACTCTCATTTTCACCGTGTCTGTCCTAAATGCAATTGACTTAACAGCTTACCTGCTGCGTTATGTCTCAGAGATCAGACTGTTCTTTTTTTTTCTCTCTGTCATGGTAAATGATTATATGAGTTAATGCAGCAGTACAGTTACTCAGTCTCAGCTCTGTGTCGTGCTATGTTCCATACTGGTGAACTTTAGACTTCTGTACTTGTTCTTTACTTTTTGACAGATCTTGTGTCATGTTGATAAACCGCTCTACCTAAAGATTAGTTTCAGTCTGGTTTTACACCCTTATTTAGCCAATTTCCTTAATAGCTGTGGTGACAATAGATGAGATAAAAGCGCACATGCACTTCATTAAAACATGTAATGTGTCGTTCTCTTTCTGCAGATTGCTGAGGCCTTTGTCCTTCATGAAGACTGTATCCTTTTGAGCCCTTTGGTGTGTTTGTGTGCGTCTTTGTGGTGGGTAAAAGCATTTATTTTAATTTGTGTAAGGAGTTTCATACACTTATCTCCTGTCTTCATGGTGCATTAAAATTACAGCTGTTCATTTAATGCCTCACTTTGGAGTTTTGCAGAGTTTTTAAACAGAGAGCAGATAGAGGGGAATTAGTGAAAAGAGAAGAGAATAAGAGAAAATACTAAACAGGAAGGGAAAAGTAAGCAAAGAACAGACAGAATGGATAAGCAGAACATGAAGAAGGGTGAGTACAGAGTGTGAAACGGAGAGAACAACGCTGTAGTCTATGCGATGACTTTTACAGAATGCCCAGAGGCTCACAAGGTAGAGAGACAGACAGTCAGATTGGCACTCAGATTAAAACTCCAACCTGCTCTGATGACATGACAGGAAGTAGCACTACAGGGTGTTGCCAAAATAAGAAACTTGTCAAATGGGGGGAAAAAATTACAGCATTTACAGCTAACTTATGAGTAAATTAAAAATAGTAATAATAAGCAAAAGTCGATGAGGTCCTTCAATGGATTGATTTAAAGTATATTTCTTATTGAATCCTCTAATTTGTATTTATTTTGTATACCACCATGACATTTTTTAATGATTTGAAGATCACATTTAGGGAAATACAATAACGCTAACCAGCTCAACTTTTTATTTGTTGACTAATCAAAATGTTCTTTGTACCACTATGGTTAGTTTTGGATCATTGCAGAGACCATCAGTCTCTGTTTTCAAATAGAAATGTAGATTCTGTTTGTCACATATACGTAGACATTGTTAATATTCTCCAGACACAGTCACAGTTAGAAACACTCATACAAATGCACTCAAACACTTATGCTCAATGAAGATAAGGCATAAAACAGAGTAGGAGGAAGAGACGGTGGTGCGTGAAAGAGAAGAAGAAAGACAGGAGAGTTAGCTTGAGAATCAGAGATTTAATCAGAGGATAGAGACGGTGGGAGGGAAGAAATGACAGAGTCAAAGAGGAGGGGAGGCTAGCTTAGCTACGTCATGCATGTATAGAGGGTTAGTTTGAGAGAGAGAGAAAGCATTGAGCCATTTCAAAGAAGGATTGTGTTTTGGCTGCTCATATCCATAAACATGAGACTGCATCCTGGAGCGCTTTTCCCCTCCTCTGTCTCTTTTGGCCTTTACTCTCCTCTGCTCGCTCTGTCCTTCTTTGTCCCTTATTTTATATTTTCCTTCCTCTACCGCTGTCAGCTATAATGGTTTGTGAGCAGAAAACCAAGAAAATTTCAGAGGCGATACGGTTTCTAATGCAAACAGTGTTTTGTTTTTGTGTATTTATTTATGCATTTCTTAACCCACTGGTGTTCAGACCAGAGAGCATTATGGTGCGTCCAACTAGAGCGACTCTATCACCAGAGAGTACTGGACAACCTGAATGCACTTCAAGAGCAGTGGGGTAATGCAGAGCATGTTTTATTGTTGACTGTGTAACAAAATGCTTTAATATTTGTAACACACAGATGATAAACATTTGCAGTATTTCTTCTTGTTGCAATATTAAGCCACAGGGAATAAACTGTGATAACATAATGTATATAATCATTCAGATGGACACACAAAGGCTTAGAGGTTGTTATTTCTCTGAAATTACCTTCATCAAGTGCCCACATGCACTACTGTCAAGCATAAAACGACTCCACAGTCGGACTTCAGCCTCTGAGACGAGACACAGAGGCTGCAGCCACACTGGTCATCCACTGAAACGCAGTAAAATATATTTAATGTTGTTTCTGTGATCATATCATGCAAATGGCTTCACTTAGCATTTAGGATTATGGATTGCATTTGGAGGAGCTCAGCTCTTAGAGGCTTTCTCACAAGTAGAACCGTGCTCCTCTCTAACTGGATGTCTTTGTCTTCCCATCGTAGAAGGTCAGTGTAGAAGGTCGTCTTCTCACCTGGCAACCCAACATCTGGACGCTCTTAAACACATCTGCCAGACGCACAGTCGGTCAGTTTGCATGTGTGTGTTTGTGTTGCGTGTGAACTCTTTGCATGTACTTTTTTCCTTTGTATCTAATGTCAACTAAACTGGTCGATATTGTGAAAGCTGCTGAAAAATAGTATGTTTTAAGACACTCTCATAACATGGAGAGAAACTTGTGCAAAATCAAAATTATCCGTCATTGTCTTGTGTGTGTGCGTGTGTGTGTGTATTGTTTTGTTTGGTAAAGAGTGTGTGAAATATGCTGTGTTGTGGGGTGTGCTCATTCAAGGCTCACTAATTAGTCAAGTGAAGCCCATCTTGGCATTTTTTAATATTTAATAGGAAGTCCTAAGTGTATTATACCTGCCAGACACACAGCTTTTTGTATCATACACACCTGGACATTCTCTAAACTCCAAGTGAGATGATATGTGTGTGTGTGTGTGTGTGTGTGTATGACAGTGAGCATGTATATCTGGGTGTGTTTATGATGAACACTGCACTGATAGTTTAAACATATGGCTCTTGGCTGCTTCTGCTGCTGCACTTTCAGACATTTGAGACATCACACTCCTAGGGTTTCACTTTGCTTAACTCGTGCGCACACACACACACACACACACACACACACACACACACAGCGTCACTCACGGTCTCGCTCACACACTACTTGTAATAGCCAGGGAAATGTGTTCAGGCTAATATTAGATTGGGAGAGTAGAGAAGGGTCAAACATCTTTTGCGTCTTCATTTACTAAAACCAAGAACCGACCTTCAGTGCTCTCACCTTCTCACTCTGTCTGTCTGTTTTTCTTTCCTGTGTTTGTAGACCAAGGAGTGGAGATGCTGAGGTAAGACATTTGTCACTTTTGGTGTGTGTCTATGACCGAGACATATGTACATATATATAAGAAAAAGGAGAAGGACTGTGTTAATGTTGTTAATCACTGATATCATGCTTATGAGTTACATGTAAAACATCAAATTTGGATTTTGCTGTTGCACACTAAATTGTCATTCTTCATGTTCTCCTGCAATGTTTAACTTGCACATTATTAAACCATATTGCACATGTGATTGGGGTTGTATAACACTACAGATATTTGTTTGTTTGTGTGTACAGTGTGAATCTCTGGACTCTTTGAGACCTACATTTGAAGAAAGTGGTGCACTGCCCTCATGCACCACAGGTGAGTGTAAACTAGTAGGTCTTGATGCAATCTGTGTGCCATTTGTCATATTTCAACGAAGACATGCAGAACCACTGGTGTTCAGCTAAATGCTGCTATTTCAGTCAGATTTTAATCGTTGGACGGTGATCTGTTGTTTTGATAAGACAGTAGGACAAAGGTTACGACAGATTCTTGGTGGTTGCATTCCATACTGGACGTGTATGTTTCAAAAGGTGCAGGCTTCTGCTCAGCTGATCAGACCAGAGGTGGAAGGTGTGAAATACATCCCCTCAGTAGTTTTTGGTGTATTATACTATAAAAGAGAGCGATAGGTTAAAGTGATGAAGTAGGTTTACTTGCAAAACTGTACCCATGCCCACACACCTAGTAATGTGATGTGCTGCAAGGATAAGGACTTTATCAGATCACGAAAACCTGTTTAAATGAACCTGCTGCACACTGCTGGTGCTCTCCAGGCCTAATGTAAGGGTCAATGCAATCAGCAGTCTCAATAAAAGACAGAATAAAGAGGTTTTGTCAACAAACTAGCACTGTAACTGCTGTTACATGTTTCTGTATATTTATGAAGGTCAACATTTACTTTAAATGTTTACTTGACACGTTTGAATGTCTTTTTTTTTTTGCAGTAGTGGACTCACTTCTATGGTTTGCTCTTTGTATTGGCACACTTCAGAAGTTTGTGATACAATGTTGAAGATAAGAGCAATTTCAAAATATATTTCTATGCAGGAGGGTGGTGTTTTTTCTGGTTGGTACTTGATATGTTAACAAACTAACACTGAACGTACTCACGTTTCAGTCATGGAAATCAAATTTATCTCTTATTTTTCTGTGTTCCTTTGTCCAGCCCATCAGGTTGAAGGAGGGATGGAGCAGAGAGCCGAAGACTCCTCTTGTCCAGTCATACCCTCCATTAATTTGCCTGATAGGATCAGTTCCCCTGAGATCTCAGTAAAGGACAGGGAAGACCCAGACAGTTTCCACGGATCCCAGCTGACTGACAAGCAAGGCAATGACAGAGAGGGAGGAGAGGCAGAAGGGGGGGTGGGATACACCATTTCAGCCCTAGAAAATGGACTACACCCCTCTACAGCTGGAGGAATGGATCAGTCCAACCCTGCAGAGCAGCAGGGAGAAGATTTAGGTCCAGCACAGGAAAAGGAGGCAAAAAAGGAAGAGGAGGAAACGGACGTAGAGGAGGCAGTGGAGGCTTTGGAGATGGAAGATGAGGAAGAGGAAGAAGAGGAGGAGGAGAAGATGAAAGAAAGAGGCTCTCCTTTTGCTCAGAAAGCTGTCCCAGTGGAGACTTTGGTTAGTGGGGCAGAGTTTGAGACACCACCGCTGCACCAGGATGCTTTGGCTCAGGAGAAGCTACATGAGGACACCCAGGTATCGTATATCATATTTTTGGACGACATAAGATGCTCTAAATTTAGCTTTGAAGATATTTTACCAAATATATTTAAGGAACAATTCTAAGACAATATACAACATAGTCACCGTCTGTCAACATTGTCTTTGAGTTCTGAGTTTCATTTATTTTCTAAAATCACTTGCCTTGTTTCACTAATTAAAGGACCAGTATCTTCATTTGTTTTCTTCTGTTGATGACATATACATTGCTCACATAGCTTATGGAGGACAAGTTCTTTTCATCCTGGGAACAATCACAAACAATAACAACAACAAATTTAGCAGCTTTTACTGACTTGCGTAAGCTTTAAAGGCTTCAGTCAGAACTGTGCTCCAGCAGTCCAGTGCAGAGCAGAGGAACAAAACAGATTACTGTTTCCATAACAGCGTATTGATAAGCAAGTTATGACTCTATTCCATTATCACTGCAGGAGAGCACTAAATCCTGCCTTCACCAGGAGACACACCTTCCTCAAGAGGCTCATATGAAGCAGCAGGAAGAGCGCGTGGCGGAGAAGGAGGAGGACGAGGAGGAGGAGGAGGAGGAAGAGGAGGAAGAAGAAGAGGAGGAGGAGGAGGAGGAGGAGGAGTATGAAGTAAGCCAAGCTGACATCATTAGAGAAGCTCCTTCGTTGGACGACATGGCGAAGCTCATCACTGTAGAGGAGGTGTGTATGTTTTTAATTTGTTGGGTATTTATCAACGTTTGTACGAACGCTGGTCAGGGTGTGTGTTTGTGTGTGTTTGTAAATTCAGTCTTTCTATCAGAGTCTAACATATACTCAAAAAAAAAAAAAAAAAGCCATACATGAAAACTCTAAATGTGTTTAAAATTTTAAATTATAGCCTACAATTGACAGCTTGATGACCATTTTAAAGGTTCTGTCTGTATCTGCCCATCTAGGCCCTCTGTATTGGAGAGCAAGTTGCTGTGTTGAAGCAGCCCTAATGGCATTACCTAACCATTACTGTGATACCCACTATGGATTTTGTTTTGTGGATATAAAAGCCAGTTTGACATTTAACTCTTCTGTAATGAGACAATACAGGATGCAGAGCTTGTCTGGGCGAGGCAGCGTAGGCACTGGTAGCTGTGGTAGCAAGAATTAGGAGGTAATTTTGTTTTTGTTTTGGGTCTGTGTAACGACTCTTCAATGTGCAGAACTTATGAATAAGTCTTAAAGGGAGTTTTCATTTGTTTGCTGTTTTTTTTTATTTGTTTGAAGACATTGTTGTGTCGTTCTCTCGTTTACATAAATCATTTATTTAAGGAATACAAACTGAGACCATATTGTATCTGTAGTGCTTATAAGTAAATATGTAAGTTAATAATTATCTCTGACAAGTCATTTGTGCTTCAGGTCAACATAGTAAGTGGTGTGACTGTAAGTCTCACCCTGTTGAATGACTTCATTATTAGTGCAGGGTGCAACGATAAGCAAAAGCATTGCTGGATGTGTCTACCACCACTTGGACAAAGTTCATTTGCCACCGTAATCAGTATTTCATGCACTTTTGTGTAGCACCTGCAATCGTTCAAGATATAATTTTCCTAAGTTTTGTCATAGAGGAGCAGTGCTTGGCACTGCATAACAGTTCATATGTTGGGTAGAACTTTAATAGAGAGGTACAAAGTTTAGTCCTGCTGATTGTGGTGTGCTGCCTCCTGGTGGACGTGAATATTGAAGTGCAGCTCTAAGACAATTTGTTTCTACAAAATGTTGTCAAAGTAATGGAGATTATCAAGTCAGATTGGATTTGATGCCCTGACGACACATTTGTTTTATGAAAAACTGTTGCATGCTCCAGATTGTAAAAACTTAGTAACAAAATGTATGAACTGCCTTAAAACTCCTGTCTGCTCAGTCTTCATATGAGAAGTCTTGACCAACGATTTACATGAAGAGGTCTAAGCAGAGTTCTGGGAAAAGGCAGTGTCTTAGGTTTTCTGCTAAGATGCGGTACAGATTGATAGGCATTGATGTATTACTTAAAATTATAAAACAAAATTGAACCACATCTTCCCATCACTGCTGCCTCAGTGTTAGAAGTGTTGTTGATCGTTTTTGGTTTTGCCCGACATTGTGCAACTTTTAGAACTGCAGTTTTCAAATGGCTCTCAGACTTTGAGCACAACTTGGTGACCTTTGGATGCTCTGAAGTGGCTTAAGTTGGATGTACAAATTGGTCTGCACCCAGGAATGGTGGTCGCGAACTTAATCATCTGACCTGAAAACCCACCACCCAGCTTTGAACATTTGCATTAAGGACTCGTTATCTATTATACAAATGGAAAGACACTATAAAGAGTCCATGCAAATCTATGTCTAAGTCTATACAAATATGGGGGCCTTTCCTGACACAGTATCACATTGCCTTCATACACAAGGTCTGTCTGTCTGTCTGATGGCGTAAACAGAAATAATGTTAATGCAGATGTCTGAGTCTGTGCTATCTAACATTTCTTTCTTTTTCTTTTTTTCCAGCTCTCTCCAGCCTCTGGCCTGGTGTCCATACTGAAGAAGCGAAGCGTTTCTGTGGACAAAGAGAGCGTGTCTGCCAGTTCAGAACCCCGACCTGAGAAAACCACTGCCAAAAGGCGCGTCCGTTTCAAAGTTCCTGATGACAGTTATGACCAAGGTATGTTTATAAGTTTGTTGCCAACAGTTGGAGATTTGCATCTTCCCATAAACTTGTAAAACTGGAAGAGCACTGCCTTTACAAATCCACTCTGACATTGTTCAGAATGATTGATAAATCCTTGCAACGTCCTCAGCACATATTAATCTGCTCTTTATTTCTCTTGCTCTGTAGATGTTGGCGGTGGGGACTCGTGCCTGCTTCTCTTCCTGCTTTGTCTGGTTACTGTAGTGATCAGTGTGGGTGGCACTGCCCTTTACTGTGCTTTGGGTGATGCCCAGTCCTCAGTCTGTCAGGACTTTTCCAGAAATGCAGACTTCTACATCGGCCAGATACAGCGTGGGATAGCTCAGATCCAACACTGGTTTGGCCCTGGGTCATAGCAGAGAGCAGTTTGTCAACAGTGTGGAGCCACTCGTCTTCGTGTTCATCACTGTAGGTTTCTGCTACTTCCTGGAGCAATGTTTTCTAAAGGTAATGATGCCAGGAGTGAAGGACAGTTGGCATTTGAAAGCCTGGCCTACTGCATTTTTAATGCTCTTTGATACAATTCCAGGGTTCACTCAAAGTCATAGGTCTGATGTCTCTTTACAACACTAGTTTGTTCAGGTAAAGCAGCTCAGAGACAGAAAGACTGTAAAATGGAGCTGTCTCCATTTTCTGTAGCAGAAGAGGAAGAACTGACTTGCGCCGCTCTTGAGCCGGACCAGATTTAATAAGTTATAAATTCTCTGCTAGGTTTAGAAATTCCTAATGTGACCAAAGTGTCACATTGAGCAAGTTATGGCTGTGATCTACGCTTCACAGGTCAATCAACCATGACTGGATACTAACTCACTGACCCACACTGGCCTCCAAGAATACACTCCCTCTGTTAGGTGAAAGAACTCAGTAATAACCACTGCAGCACGTGGAAAAAAAGAAAAATATACATATAATGTATAGTTTGTTAACTAGGGAGCACACAGATGCTCTGTCCATACACTGCACAAATGGGAAGAGGCCCAAAGAGTATTTTACAAACTGCTGCAACCGCTGGTGTTGCTTTTATTGTTACCTTTTTTAAATAACTAAAGAAATTTTAAAATGATCAAACCATTCTGTGGTCTTGGAATGAAATCATAATGTCTTAATCATGTCTTAAACTTTATAATGAATGTTTGGAGTTTAGTGGTGAAGTATAGGGCATCTGTGTATTGCCAGAAAACATTGAAAGGGTTATTTTGTTATTTATAGTAATAGAGCTGCCAGTAGCAAACAGTCACATCAAATATGTTCTGTGGGGGAAAAATAACATGAATTCAATCGCTTATAACAACCGTGATCTTTACTTATGCATTGCATTTGTAATGAGCAGTTGCTAAAAAAGCTCTTTGTCAGCTTTACAGCAATTCTCTGTATGTGCCTTTCCCTCTGCACATGTTTGACATGAGTGTCCTGTTGCTGCTCTCTTCTGTGTAACTACCAACAATAGGTCTACAGTGGGCTGACATGGCTGCAGCTAGAGACTAAACGTCAAAACTATCCGTTTATGGGTTTAAATGAGCTAAATCTAGCTTTGTGTAGCATATGCAACATGTACAGGAACACAGTGCACCTCTGTATATATATTGTCAAAGGAATGTTTTAACATGTTGCACATAAGACTGGTACAGTTTTTTTAAGATATTGCAATATTTCTACAGGCATTACTCTGTTGGTCCTAAACACAGGCTTGACATCAGAAACAAAATATCCATATTAAGCAAATGTTTGCATAGACCACTGAAGCGGGTGTAAGTATGGAATATTTCATGAATGAGAAATTTACAAATAATGTTGAAAACAACAGCTACTCAGTGTACGTAATCAGTGCCGGCCTTGATGTTGATGGGATCATTTGAAGCACTATCTGCCTGTGTGTGTGTCTGTGTGTCTGT
>NW_007579278.1:0-961 GCF_000690725.1 Stegastes partitus
TGCAACTTGTCTTGACTAACTTAAAATTTGACTTGGACTTGTCTCAGATAACTTGAGATTTGACTCCGACTTGTCTCTGTCTAGAAAAACAAGGGATTTGATCCAATTTTGTCTTTGTCCCAATGAGACTGGACTTTAACTCGTCTCAATTAGCTACAGACTTGACTCGGACTCGTCTCAGTTAACTTGGGGTTTCTCATTAACTTGCTTTGGTTAACTTAAAATTTGACTCAGTCTTGTCTTTGTCCAAATGAGACTTGACTTTTATTGTCACAATTAACTTGAAACTTGATTTTTAACTGGCTTTGATTAACTTGAGTATAATCTGGATTAATTCGAGATTAGTTTGTGTTTGTCTGGATGAAGTTAGAATTTGAATTTGTTTAAATTAATAACAGATTTGATGTGGTGTTAAGTCAGTGAACTTAACTTGGACTTGTTTCTTATCTAAACCCTGAACTTTCTCTGAAAGACAGAAAACACGTCGAGGGATTAAAAGTAACAGGTAACCGTGATCTCCAGACGTTTCCGGATTGTATTTTCCAGAAACGCTGCTCTGCCTCCACACTGATGTTATTTAATTCCTCCCGACTCGACTCTCCTCCACAGAACGCACATCCGTTATGCATTCACTCTAATTCTTTGTGCGTTCGTCCACAGCCGTTGTCAGATGTGACACGTTGTTCGATGCACACAGTCTGAGATGTTCAATCAAATCAACCTGACGTGATTGTTAACCCTTCTCAGTGTGTGCGTCTGGAATATTAACTCGGCGCCCGGATGCAAGGCACTCGGGGACTGTCTCGGCCGAGCAGATTGGTGGCGACAGGGAGCTCGCCGTGGAGGAAAATGAGGGCTGGCAGCGCTAATAGTGGCTCTTTTTCATCTCGCTGCTCCGAAATGCTTATTACACAGATGTCCTCGGCAGCCAGTCATTTCAGCAGCACAAGTGGAAAAAAAA